>NC_057721.1:76413277-76447020 GCF_004010195.1 Chiloscyllium plagiosum
ATAACCTGGTGTTGTGTGATTTTTAACTTTGTACACCCCAGTCCAACACCAGCATCTCCAAGTCAGAAATGATGGTGGTTTCTTTCCTTTAAATAATGCAGCTTTTATCCTCCAACTGGCCAACTTGATTTACATTTGTTGCCATCTGTTGGTAACACTATGGGGCCATCACCTTGACCTTCTGTTGTTAATTGAAAGAGATTGCCTTATGTCCAATTAACACCTTTGCTGTTTTCAGCAATTGTATACAAAAAATATTTATTTTTTATATATACATGTGTGGTGAGATGGTTATAGGAGCAGATTGGCTATGTTGCTGGGCTGGTAACCCAATAGGAGAAAGTGAAGACTGCAGATGCTGGAGATCAGACCTGAAAATGTGTTGCTGGAAAAGCGCAGCAGGTCAGGCAGCATCCAAGGATCAGGAGAATTGACATTTCGGACATGAGCCCTTCTTCAGGTCCTGAAGAAGGGCTCATGCCCGAAATGTCGATTCTCCTGCACCGTGATAACCCAATTCCCTTGACAGATGCGTTGCAATGTCATGAGGGCATCTGAGAAAGCTAAAATGTTTTCAACTGAGTAAAATCTGAAATCATTGCTAATGAAGACAGTGCATTGACATTAAAAAGCTATTTGTTCAGCTAATAATTTGTAAGGAAGGAAAAATGTTGTCTTTTACCCGGGCTGGCCAAGACGTGACTCCAGTTCCTTGTGTTTGAATATTAACCCTCCTCTGAAATGTTCCAGCAAGTCCCTCAGTGGATTCCAGAAGGCAGCTTGTCACCACTCTCGCAAGGCTAATTAGGGATGGATAATAAATGCTTGGCTTGTTAGAGATTCCCACGTCTTTTGACTGAATAACAAATTCAATATTTCAAATGGTGTCACAAATACCACACTGTGAATGTTTGTCTTATTATTTTGTTGCAGCAGTAGTATTTTTGGCTACCCCACTGGGTACATATTTCATAGACATCAGAATTATCTTTGCATACTTCTTTCAGGGAGGTCCTTATGGGTAATCTCTTTGACTCTGGGTTTAAGTTCAACTCAATCAGTATTTGATAGTCAATGCATTAACAGTGCAGCCAAACAGGCTGAACATCAACCAATTATACACAGGACAATGCCAAGCTGAAAGCACAGGAGAGACCACTATATGTCCACAATGCTGGAAGGAGTCTTGGAAACTATACTATCACTGTTCATAGCTCCAGTTAACAATAAGCAATAAAAGTGCATGTTACCACAATGGCTTGGACTCCCCAAATGAAGTTCCTAACTTGAGCTACCCTTCCTCAATACATATGGCTCTGGTCAATGGTCCAAAGCTATTGTTTGATTCAGTTTTATCAGCACTTATTGTTCAACCCTGATATAACATTTCTTCAGAACCTTTCTTCTTTAGAGGATTCTGAGGATGAGTCATATCAGGCTTGAAGCATTAACTCAGTTTCTAGCTCCACAGAAGCTGCCAGGCATCTTGAGTGTCTCCAGCATTCTTGGTGTTTGCTTCACATATTCAGCATTCCATTGTATTTTGCTTTTATTATTGTTCATCCCTGGTTGATATTGAAGAGGTTGTGAAGGACTGGCTTCCCAGCATGTCCTTATCCAGTTGGCTTAGCTTAAACAGCTTCCTAATTGTTGCCCAGCAACGATGAAGAAACAGCATTATACGGCTGTGTCAGGACGATGCATGTGACTTGGAGGTGTATGGCAGGTGGTGGTGATCCTGTGTACCTGATGTCTTTGTCCATCTATAGGTCATCTGTTCAGAAGGTGTTGTTTAGCAGAAGGCTTGGTGCATTGCTATACCTGTAGGCAATACTCACTGCGACCACAGTATGCCAGTGATGGAGGACATCAATGTTTCATGACTTATAAGCTACTCCTCTCTCAATCTTTCTGTCTCCTTTGGCGTTAATGTCTCTGTTGCACAATTTGTGCTGTACTGTTTTCATCTTGCAGCAATATAAAATAAATCCCACAACTCCCTCCTCCCTCTCTGTGTCTCTGTAAATTCAGAAATGTCTTGTTTCAAAGTGGTTCATTAGTCAGGCCAATATTTATCAGGGTAATAATATATCTTGTCTCAGTAGTTGACCACTCAGACAGTTGTAATGAGCAACCACATACAAAATTTTCCATCAAAATGGCTCCAGGCACTTTAAAGGTCTTTGAAGGACACATTGTGTTCCTTGTAAGAATAGCATCAGTTAAAATAATGCATGATCTGCCCTGCATTGCTTCCTGTGCTGCTGAGGTAATGATTGTAGCAATAGTGAAAGGCAATTTGCATGTTGCACTCTACTGTCTCAGGAGCAGTCACCATAGGTAGCATCTTCAAGAATGGATGACTTTTTACAAACTAGCATCAGTCACGGTTCAATAGAGTTTGCAGCCTGTCCTTCTGTGGTAATGTTGAGAAGCACAAGATATGGGAACCTGTAGAGTTTAATGTCAATGAGAAGCAAGAGGCTCCAGTGAGTATAGTTCAGCCTTCTTCACCATCATGTTCCTGAGCCACTATTGCAATGTCTTACAAAAGCAGTCTCTTTAAAGTATAATGTAGCTCTTTGCATAGAGGAGCCCATGTTCTGCAAGACCTCAAGTTCCCAGGAAGGATAAAATAGAGACAAGGATAAGCTCTGATGAAGAATCATCTAGACTTGAAACATTAGCTTGCTCTCTCTCCATGGATGCTGCCTGACCTGCCGTGATCTCCAGCACTTTTTGTTTTCAGTACAGATTCCAGCATCTGCAGTTATTTGCTCCTACAGTAGACAGAATGTCTATACCTTATCCATCTTTCACTGAAGGAACAAAGACTTGTATTTAAATATAACATCTTTCACAAACAGAGAGTTTTCTAAAGTACTTTAGTTCCCAGCAGAAGCATTGAGCAACTTATAAAACAGCAAACTTCCAAAAACAGGAATAACTTAAATATGTTTCTGTGGCTGTTCACTGAGGGATAAGTATTATCCAGGAGACTGGGGAGGGTTTCATCATTGATATCGGAAGTGGTGGCTTTTGCACACACCTGAGGGAGCAGATTAAGCCTCAGTACTATATCACAACCAATGGATAACACCTCCAATGATGTAGCACACCATTGGTACTGCAGTGTAATATAGATTACGACTATGTATTCAAACCACTGGAATAGGCTTTGCACCCATCTCTTTCCAACTCACAGAGATGACAGTCCAGTGGTAACATTACTGGACTGGCAAGTCGAAGGTCCAGGTTAATATTCTGGAAGAATGGGTTTCAAATCATATCACAGTACCTGGTGGAATTTAATTTCAATGAATACATTTGGAAGTAAAAGTAAACTTTATTAATTATGATCATGGAATGATTGTTACAAAGACCCAGCTAGTTCACCAATACACTTTAGGGAAAACAGTCTGCCATCTGGACCTACACCAGACTGCAGATCCACAGTAATGTGATTGATTCTTAACTATCCACAGAAATGGCCTAACAAGCCAAACAATTCAAGGACAACTAAGGATGGCCAATAAATCCCAGCAATGTCTAGGTGTCATGGGAAATCTGAGAATTTCCATTGCTCTGCCCACTGATATCAAAAGTGTTGCTGGGACAAAACAGATGCCATCACTAGCCCAATTAATCTCGAGAAACTAATTGTAGGCACAGACAATATGAAAGAATAAACACAGAGAGCACTGGTAAAACTCAGTAGTCTGGCAACATCTTTGAAGAGAGAAACAGGTTAACATTTTGAGTCTGGTATGACTCTTCTTCAGATCTCAGGAGTCAAATGTTAAATCTGGGTTTTTTTCTCTCCATAGTTGCTGTCAGATCCACTGAGTTTCTCCAGCATTCTGTGTGTTTATTTTGGATTTACAGCATCTACTGTATTTTAACTTTAGTCCAACACAAAAGAATTAGCTAAAAGTGGCTTTAAGGTTAGAAGGGAAAGAATAAAAAGGAACCTGAGTGGCAATTGTTTTACACAGAGGGTGGTACGTGTGTGGAATGAGCTGCCAGTGGATGTGGTTGAGGTGGGTACATCAGCAACATTTAAAAGGCATTTGGACAAATACATGGATAGGAAAGGCTGAGAAGGGTATGGGCCAAGGTGCAGGGAAATGGAGTCAGCGTGGTTGGACATTTTGTTCGGTATGGACGAGTTTGGGCCAAAGTGCTACAGGACTCTATAACTCTTTGGCTGTTCATGACCACTCCATGGATGCCAATACATGTAGGGTTGCCAGCCAACGATGGCTGCATGTTTCAATCAGAAATAATTTATTTTTGATCTTATTAGTTTTAATTTGCCAGAAGGGATGAATAACTAAATCCAATCACATGGCTACCCGACCTCCATATGCAAGCATGTCTAGTATAAGCCACTTTACAAAGAAATCTGATTGCTTTCTCATCATGTTTTCCTTCACACATGATGAGATTACTGTATTATCCTAACTGCAGGGCTCTGAGTTCAAATAACACAAGACAAACCAGGAAACAGCCTGCACCTCATGTCAGTGTATTTCAGTTTTACAGCCTAAGCTTCTCAATTTTCACTTATCAGGGTGAATGCAAGAATGTCCAAATTTCAAACAGTTGATCACAAAGGTTTATGTGGAAGGATAATCAATGTTGCACACTGGCTCGTCTGCGGCAACACCTCAGCCAATAGAAGCAAACAAAGAAAAGAACAAAGAAAGTTTACAGCCCAGGAACAGGCCCTTTGGCCCTTCAAGCCTGTACCGATCCAAATCCACTATCTGAACCTATCGCCCAATTCCTAAGGATCTGTATCCCTCTGCTTCCCACCTACTCATGCACCTGTCCATCTACCATGCCTGCCTCTACCACCTCTGCTGGCAACGCGTTCCAGGCACCTACCACCCTCTGTGCAGAGTACTTTCAATAGGAGTTGACTTGTCAACCAATAATAGAAAATAGAATATAGAACATAGAACAGTACAGCACAGGAACAGACCTTTTGGCCTAGAATATTGTGCCGAACATGATACCAACCTAATCTAATCCCTTCTGCTTGCCCAGGATCCATACCCCTCCATTCCTTGCTTATTCATGTGCTTATCTAAAAGCTCCTCAAACATTTCTATCATATCTACCTCCACCACCACCTCTAGCAGCGCAATCCAAGCATCTACCACTCTCTGTGTAAAATACTTGCCCCTTACATCTTCTTTGAACTCTCCCCCTCTCACCTTAAATACAAGCCCCTTAGTATTAGACATTTCACCTCTGAGAAAAAGATTCTGACCGTCAACCCTAGTCAACCCTATCTATGCCTCTCATAATTTTATAAATTCCATCAGGTCTCCCTTCAGCCTCTGCTGCTCCAGAGGAAACAACCTAATTTTTTCTAGCCTCTTATAGCTTATGCCCTCTAATCCAGACAGCATCCTGTAAACCTCTTTTGCACCTTCTCCAAAGCCTTCCATATCCCTCCTGTAATGTGGCAATCAGAACTGAATGCAATACTCTAAGTGCAACCCAATCAATCAACACTATTTTCTCCAGTAGTATAAATACTTTGTGATTTTTGTTTCTGAAATTTGTCATTCTTGCATTTGCTCTGATGAGTGCTAAATGAGAACCTTGAGCAAAATGTTTCAAATTCTGTGGTTGCAAGTGACTGCCCACTTTACTTAATGGAATGACTGGAGAGGCTGGCTTTGTTCTCCAAACGCCTAAGATAGCAGAAGCCAAACAAGATGTTCTCAGGGACCAATGGCTTCCAGTGACATGAAAATGCTTCAATCAGAAGACATGGATTTAAGATCATTGTCAAAACAACTAGAGCTGAGATGGTCAAACATTTTTCTGTTGTGGTCTATTCTGTACTACCTGGAAGGGTGGTGACTGCAGCTTCAATAAAAAGAGATTTGGTTAAATAATTGGAACAGGAAAACAAAGTCAAGGTATTTGGGTGGGTTTTGTGGAGTGGAACAAATCAGGTTATTCTAAAGGGCAGCAGAAGAATGGTTGGACAAATGTTCTTTTCAGCTCGATGACACAGGATCGATTTATCAACATGATAGTGAGGAACATTACATTGACACAAGTGAAATTCTTTAATGGACTGATAAGATCCACGAATTGAATCTAAACTGTTAGAGATTCAATTTAACTATGTGTCAACATACATTGATTATATCTATGTAGAGGCAGAAATGACCATCACCAATTCCCTACTCTCCTTCTATACTCCTCCATAAACAAACTGTCTTGTCAATTTAGAAGCATGCAGTTCCATTCCTATTGTTCTGACCCCTCTCGTGATAAATAAATCTGTACCAGAGATTTGAATTCCTACTGGCTGACTTAAAGGAAACGTACAACGAGATTTCAAGTTTTAAGCCGTTTACTGTAACAAAGAAGCTAGAACAAACAAAAAAAACAGACTGAACATTCCTTAATGAGGACCTATTGTTCTAGACTACAGAAATCACTTATGTGATTATGTGACTTATCATCATTTTAAATCAACAGGACCACACACTATGCATATACCTTACAGGATGCTTTCTACTAAATTGTAGACTCTTCAAGAAACAATCTAAAGTAATTTCCAGATTCCAAATGATTAATTTCTCCACATTTTTCTGCGTCAGAACATAGAGCATTCTTCAAAAATCATTTCTCTCAGTTTGCTAAGGATTCTGAAACTGATACTAAACAGTAAGGCCCACTCTGAAAATTTTTCCTCCTGACCTCCTCCTGATCTCCTTCTGAAATCTTTAAATAGCTGTGGGTTGCTTCATTTCTAACAGTGGATAGGCTGTCCTGAGCATTAGCTGGCAGAGTCTTTTCCATTTGTAGATCACAGTGATGTTATTCTACTTGGCTTTCTCTCCCTCAGTGTTCCTGTTCAAAGTCTCTGAGACACAAAGTCTACTTTAACAAGCAAATCTGGTTATTATCTTTGGTGTCAGATGTAAACCTGGCAGTTGCATTTCAATAGCACACAACCTGAACCATTGAATTCCATCATAACAAAGCCACATAGGCTTATTGTTGAGCAGAACTCATAAAAAAAACCTCTTCATTACCCTATTTAAATTTAAAAATCAAATTTAAAAGGCTAAGGTTTGAAGCCTGATAACATTCTCATACATTTTTGCATTTAAAGTACAATGGTCTTCTATCTACTGAGCCACTTTAGCAAAGAATCAGTTCAGTTTGTGATCTGTACTTTTAGAAGTAGCTGTAACCCAAGCCAATTCATGACTACTTGGGATCTCATCCTGCAACATCTGGTGAGGTCTGTCCCAATTAGAAATTTAAAACATGGTTCTATGGAGCAAGAGTAGGTCATTCAGCTCTTTGAGTCTGCTATGCCCTTCCATGTCATCTGAGTTGATCATCTAACTCATTCCCCTCTTCCTGCTTTCTCCCCATACCCTTTGATTCCTGCAGTCCTCAGAACTAGAGCTACCTCCTTGAGTTTAGTGTTTTGGCCTCAAGACAATAAGAGTAAAGGTAAGGTTGTCATTATCCCAGAGGACCATTAGTCTGTTGATGGTTTAACCTGTGGGTCACCACACCTCAGGTGAGGGGGAGGTTGGGACCTTCACGGTGACCTTAGCCAGCAAAGGAATTGTGTCTGTGCTGTTGGTGTTACTCTTCATTCTTCCAAATATCCTGTGCCCCTCATCCAATGAACCCCACCCTTCAAAACCTTCAACCTTTCCTCACATTAGTCACCTGTGCCTCAGTTCACTGCATTATGATTGTGTTCTGGAACCTGCCCTTCCAGCAGCAGCCATGACCTCAGTCCTGCCATTGCTGAATTCAAGAGCTGCCAAACTCTGATAGCTGCTTTCAGATAGTGGGACTTACACTACAGGCTGGCATTTCCAGGGAGGCCCACTATTATCTGATTGGCTGGTGGTCAGTAGGGCCTTTGGTCCTGAGCTGACAGCTAAGAACCCCAGTAACTAACTGCCCGATACCAGAACCTGTGAATCAGCCGACTCTCATGTTCACTCAAGTATTCAGCCCGTCAAATGACATTTTCTGTCATTTCTATTAACTCAAGCTTTATGGGGCTACATGCTTGCAATCCACTCTCTTACAGCCATGAGTAACCTGGCAAAGTGAGCTATTGACTTTCAGGTTATGTCTGTATGAATCTAATGTTGGGAAGATTGATAGTCAAGAATGAGGGGCAGATTGCAATCTGGACTCCATTAAGCTTCGGGGATTCAAATAAATTGCATTCAATCTTTTTTTTCTTTTTGTCTTAGCTGTGCTTCAAGTGACTATTTCTCTGGGCAAAGTGGAACTCAGTGTGGGCGAGTCCAAGTTTTTCACCTGTACAGGTAAGCTCAAAGTAGATCCTTTTCTTTTGAATGATTTTGTTGCTGTTTTGGGACAATCCAGCACAAGCAGCCTTAAATTTTAAGATTGAAATATGGGTTCTCCTCCCTTTTTATGTAGCATTAATTGTGGACCTTAGCACATGTGTATATGAAGGGCTACTGCTTGATTAACTAAACAAAGGGTTCTTTATTGAACAATATTCAATGACAAATCTTGGAATACATTGATCAACACTGATCTAGCTACAGTATCAAATATTAACCAAAGCTTTATTCTTTTTTTTACTGTTATCTTGCTCTTGCATCACAGCTCTTGAGTCCATAAATGCATTGATACAACTATCAAAGATATTGGTGCATACATTAATAATCATCGAAAAGACTAAATAAGATAGAGGTTCTTTACAATACTGAGTGTAGCAGTGAATCCTGGATGTGATTTTCTCTTTGCCATATGAGATCTGCTCTGTGTAGACATGTCTTAAATTCCTGCATTTCTCTGCAACACAGCTCATATCAGCTGCTTGATCCCTTATGCACAGTTAATATGATTTGGAGATGCCGTGTTGGACTGGGGTGTACAAAGTTAAAAGTCACACAACACCAGGTTATAGTCTAACAGGTTTAATTGGAAGCACACTAGCTTTCAGAGCAATGCTCCTTCATCGGGTGATTGTGGAGGGCTCGATCATAAAACAGAATTTAAAGCAAAAATTTGCAGTGTGATGTAAAGAAGTGAAACTATCACTGTATTCTAACAGATGAAAGGCTTAACAGACAATCAATTTTTCAATGTATAATTTCAGTTACATCACACTGCAAATTTTTGCTATAAGTTCTGTGTTACAATCGAGCTCTCCACAATCACCTGATGAAGGAGCGTCGCTCCGAAAGCTAGTGTGCTTCCAATTAAACCTGTTGGACTATAACCTGGTGTTGTGTGATTTTTAATTTTGCACAATTAATAGTACAGGTCAGTAAAATATTTATTTGCTGACTACTAATGCAGGTATAGTGTTGTAGCTGAAAGTTGCATTCAGGATAAACGTGAAGCAGCTGCAAAAATGTGATTCTTCTGGCTGAAATCATGAGGCAGTCTCATAAGCCAAGTCATTTTCCATGCCACCATCTTCAGTATTTGGAATGAGATTAAAAACTCTTCTTCTGACCTTAGGAAGGTTATATTGGCCTTGAGGAGAGTACAATGTAAGTTTCCAAGAATGAAAGCTGGACTTCAGGGGTTACATTATGAGGAGAGATTACACAAATTACTCTGTTTGCTGTGGATTTCCAAAGGCTAAGAGTAATCTGATCAAAGTATTTTAAGATATTAACAGGAAAAGACAGGGCAGTAAAGATAAACTATTCCCACTGGTTGGGGATTCGAGAAGTAGGGGCCAAAGTCTATGAATTGGGATCTGACCATTCAGGAGAGATGTTAGGAAGCATTTCCACATGCAAAGGATGGTACATGTTTGGAACGCTCTTCCACAAACAGCAGTTGACACTAAACCAATTCATGATTTTAGATCTAAGATAGATATATTTTCATTCAGCAAAGGTATTAAGGGATTTGGGCCAAAGGTAGTTTGAAGTATGAAGTCAGACCACAGATCAACCATGATCTCACTGAATGGTACTACAAGTTTGAGGGGCTGAGTGGTCTCCTCCTGTTCCTATGTTCCTATCTCAATACCTGAAATTGATATGCTCCCTCACAGCATTCCAGACACAGTTACATCTTCCAGAATATTACAACAACGTCTAGGATAAGGATCAGTTCACTTCTCGGTTACCCTAATTTGTTTTTCATGGAGTCATAGAGATGTAAAGCACGAAAAGAGATCCTTCGGTCCAACCTGTCCTTACCAACCAGATATCCCAACCCAATCTAGTCCCACCTGCCAGGATCCGGCTCATATCCCTCCAAACCCTTCCTAGTCATATACCCATTTAGATGCCTTTTAAATGCTGTCATTGTACCAGTCTCCACCACTTCTTCTGCCAGCTCATTCCATACACGTACCACCCTCTGAGTGAACACATTGCCCCTTAGGTCCCTTTTATATCTTTCCCTTCTCGCCCTAAACCTATGCTGTCTAGTTCTGGACTCCTCCACCCCAGGGGGGAGCCTATTTATCCTATCCATGCCCTTCTGTAAAATCACCCCTCAGCCTCTGACACTCCAGGGAAAACAGCCCCAACTTATCCAAACTCTCCCTATAGCTCAAATCCTCCAACCTTGGCAACATCCCTGTAAATCTTTTCTGAACCCTTTCAAGTTTTACAACATCTTTCCGATAGGAAGGAGACCAGAATTGCATGCAATGTTCTAACGTGGCCTAACCAATGTTTTTTTTAACCTGTGTTACTTCGCCCCTTTCAGACTGTGCCACTAATTCTGTGCTCTCATGCCACCTTGCATAGTTCAAAGGTTATGTTTGATGACACTGCTTCCTGTGGAACAGCAAATTACCTCACTGTTTTTCGAGCACTTTGAGATATAAATGTGATGGCTGTGAAAAAGCACTATGTAAACGCAAGTCTTTCTTTTAATGTGTAACTTTGGCAGACATTGTGGACCCGTGTTGCTGGCATGACTTTGAAACAGGCTGCTCCCATGTTCATGAGAATGTGCGGCTACACCCAAACGTCACTCCATCGCATTATACACCTTCACATGCTTCTTCACACTGTGCATCTTCTGGGCCAAGCTCACAATCTGAAGACCTCCCACCTGTAACAATATTAAGCCACTAAAACATCTAGATTGTGTCTGTGATTTCCAGTCAATGTGGTTGATATGTCAGTATCTTCAGCCCTTAGTCTTTACCACATGTTGTGTACCTCTCAATGGAACTGGCGACCTGCAGTTTGCCCTCAGTATTTTGTTATAAGTGGCTATGCTGTGTTGAAGAGTGTTCTCATTTGTTTCAAAGCCTTTCTGAGCTAGTTTCAAATTTATCAGTAAGTTAGAAGGAAAAATAACTTATTTTTTTTCTGAGAGCTTGCTGATGATAAGGGATTTACTTAATTTTTACACCGTTCCTCAGTCTGTTTTCTCTTGAAAGGATGTTGCCACATATTACTGGGTCCTTTAATGTAACAGGAGAAAGCGTCGGAAACAGAAGTATTGGATATTCAACCACTAATCTCAGCAACAGACACATATGCCCTTGATTGTATTTGTCTCTTTTATGAAAGGTGTTTGTTCAGCCAACTCCACTAGAGCAGATTAATTTCCACCGACTGCATTGCTGTTTGTGGAACCTTGCTGTGTTCAAATAGTTTACCTGTGCGTGTCAGTGTGAAACCACTTGAGAAATTATTTGTTTCCTACTTTACTGTACTTTGGGAGATCAGGAGGCACCATACAAGTGCAAGGCGTTTTTTTTTGTGTTTCTTCATTCATTATAAGATGCTGCATTGAGCTAAAGAACTGTAAGGGAGAGAAGAGACAAAAAGACTTGCAATTATACAATGTATTTCATAATTCAGGACATTCCACAGGCCTTATGAGTCACTCATGTGCCTTTTAAAGGCCAGTCGCTACCATGACATCAAAAACAGGGCTGCTATTTTATGCATGGCAAGATCCCACAGAGAGCATTCTGGGAATAATCAGATAATATATTTTACTGACATTGAGGATCAGTATTGACCAGGACACCCAAGCGTGATCTCTGGAACAGAACATGCTGGAAGCAAGGGGATGAAAGATGATCAGGGGTATGCAGGAACTTAGAGTTGAGGTTGAAATCAGATCAAATGCAACTGCACGGTAGCTCATTGGTTAGCACTGTTGCCTCACAGCGCCAGGGACCCAGGTTCAATTCCAGCCTCGGGCTACTATCTGTACATTTGCACATTCTCCCCAAGTCTGCGTGGGTTTCCTCTGGGTGCTTCGGTTTCCTCCTCCAATTCAAAAATGTGCAGGTTAGGTGAATTGGCCATGCTAAATTGTCCCATAGTGTTCAGGGATATGTAGGCTCGGTTCATTAGTCAAGGGTAAATATAGAGTAGGAGAATGGGTCTGGGTGAGTTACTCTTTGGAGGGTTGTTGTGGACTTGTTGGGCCGAAGGGATTCCATGATTATCGCACGGTGGAACAGGTTCAAAGGACTGAATGGCCTACTCTTGGACCCTGTTTATTTACTCTACTGAGACTGGAGTCACAAATAGGCCAGGTTGATTGAGAAATGGACACTTCCTTCCCAGAATCTCAAGAGTGAATGAAAAGAACTTAGAGTTATAGAGTTGGCACAGAGACAGGCCTTTGGCCCAAACTGGTCCGTGCTGACCAAAATGTCCATCCATGCTAACACCATTTCCCTGCACTTGGCCCAAATTCTTCTAAACATTTCCTATCTATATATTTGTCTATATGTTGTTAATGTACCCGCCTCAACCACTTCCGCTGGCAGCTCATTCCAAATGTACACCTTGTGTGTAAAGAAGTTGCCCCTCAGGTTTCCTTTTATTCTTTCCCCTCTAACCTTAAGCTGACGTTCTCTAGTCCTCAATTCCCCAAACCTGGTAAAAAGACTGAGTGCATGCATCCTATCCAGGCCTCTCATGATTTTAAATACTTCTACAAGATCCCCCCTCAGTCTCCAATGCTGTGAAAACTTGTAGCTTGTCCAACCTCTCTCTATAACTCAGATCATTTTACAACTTGTTTTATACCAATCCAATAGCTTTCTAAGTTATGATTACTGATACTAGAAAAGAAACTGAATTCCAATACTTAAGCAGCCCACGTGAAACATGAAATCATGTTCGCAGAATAATAATTTAAGGTCTCTGGACGATGATTCAAATACAAAAAGAAACCCACTCAGCTCCCCTACTCTAGCTCTATCCTGAATTAATGAATGCCAGGCAACACAGCAGCTGTAGGTATGTGAGAGCTTAGAGAAATGACCAAAAGTCAAACAGCATTTTCACACTTACCCAGTGACTGCTGCTCTCGTGTGTTCACGGCCAGATCGTGGATGATGGTGGGGTTTGGTGTATCAGAATCTCTGCACAACTAAATAACTTGTCAGCAGCCTAGATTAACACAGTCCAGTTTTAAGAGGAGGTGTTTGCCTAGTGGTATTACCACTAGGTTCTTCATCCAGAGTCCCAGGTAATGTTCCAGGGACCCGGGTTCAAATCCCAACAGGGCAGATGGTGGAATTTGAATTCAATAGAAATCTGGAATTAAGAATCTGATGATCACCATGAATCCATCTGGTTCACTAATGTCTCTTCGCAAAGGAAGCTACCATCCTTACCTGATCTGAAGTACATATCACTCCAGACCCACAGCAATGTGGTTGACACTTAATGCCTGCTAAGATGAGCAATAAATACTGGCCTAGCCAGTGACACCCTCATCCTGTGAATTAAGGAAAAGGAAAGGTTCAGCCGGAGTGATTAGAGGTTAACTAATATGAAAGCATCAGCACAGTTGAAGGCAGAAAGAGAAAGACAATTTGGCATAAAGGCTGAAACCTCAGAGAGTCATCAACACCACCACCACCACTCCACAACAAATATTTTGTCACTGACATTGTGGAGGACTGATTCCTCCTCAAATATTAAGGAGAACTTTCAATGGAATGTATTGTGCTGGGTACTATAATAAGATCATAAGACACAGGAGCAGAAATTAGGCCATTCAGCCCAACAAGTCTACTGCACCATTCAATCATGGCTGCTGGGTTTCTCACCTGATTCTCCCACTTTCTCCCCATAACCCTTGATCTCCTTGATACTCAAGAATCTATCTATCTCAGTTGTAATTGTACTCAATGACCTGGCCTCCACAGCCTTCTGTGAGCAATGAATTCCATAGATTCACCACTCTCTGGCTGAAGAAGTTTGTCCTTATCTCCATTATAAAAGGTTTAGATTAGATTAGATTACAGTACAGTGTGGAAACAGGCCCTTCGGCCCAACAAGTCCACACCGACCTGCCGAAGCGCAACCCACCCATACCCCTACATTTACCCCTTACCTAACACTATGGGCAATTTAGCATGGCCAATTCACCTGACCTGCACATCTTTGGACTGTGGGAGGAAACCGGAGCACCCGGAGGAAACCCACACAGACACGGGGAGAACGTGCAAACTCCACACAGTCAGTCGCCTGAGGCGGGAATTGAACCCGTGTCTCAGGCATTGTGAGGCAGCAGTGCTAACCACTGTGCCACCGTGCCGCCCCCTTTACTCTAAGACTGTGGCCTTGGATCCTAGACTCTCCTACCAATAGAAACATCTTCTCAGCATCCACTCTGGCCAGGCCATTCAGTAATCTGTAAGTTTCAATTAAATGCCCCTCATCTTTCTAAACCACATCAAGTATAGACCCAGAGTCCTCAAATGTTCCTCGTATGTTAAGCCTTTCATTCCTGGGACCATTCTCACAACCCAGTCCAGGACCACCTCTGAAGCCCAAGTTTCAGGGCCATACCGAAGAGTAAGAAGGTTGACTGCCTTAATTGCAATCCTCTTGGTATCAGAACAATGTTGCTGTCATCAAAGGCTCTCATCTTTAAGCATACGACAGCAGCACTCGTAGACTAGACATAATGTTGAATCTCTGCACTGATATTCGGCTTCGATCAGAGGTAGCTTGCGAAAGCAATGGAAATATTCCACATTTGGGAAGATTTCTCCATTGATATTAATGGAGGAATGACCAGAACTTGACTGGGGACAGATTAGTAAAGGATTTGAATTTTCTTTACACATACATATATGTCAGCAAGTACTAACACAGAAAAGGAACTGGAGAAAGGAATGCGAATGATCTCAAGGCCAAGAACCAATACTATACCCTAAGAGCGCCTCCCAAGCGTATTGTTGGAGATGCTGCTCTAGGATCAGGCTTAACAGCCACACAAAGAGCCACAGAGTCCATGTCCAGTGACACGGAATTTCCCAGGTGGAAAATCATGATCATTAATGAATGATTGATGATGATAATGAATCTGTGAAGGTATAATTTCTGATTTTGAAGAAGTGAGATGCACATATGAGGAAGAACTTGTTCTGGGGAGAAGGCAGGAAAGTGGACTTGTGGATTAACAGATCAGTCACGATCCCATTGTATGGCAGTGCAGACTCAATGGGCTGAATGGTCTACTCCAGTTGTTGTGTCTTATGTTGTAGATCCAACTAGCTAGAGTCACTTCAATTCCATGCACAGTCCAATCAAAGGATCTTGTGAGTGTATTGGAGCCACAGATTGAAAAACCCTCATTGATTAATCAAATTACCCACTTACAATTGAATAGATTACATTCATCGTTCAAAACATTGAGACAGTACCAAACATGGAGAGGTGGTTCACTGTGAGGTTTATAAAAGCCATTTGCAAGACAATACAGCAGAATAGATTAGAGTGGTACTGGAAAAGCACAACAGATCAGGCAGCATCTGAGGAGCAGGAAAAAATGATGTTCCGGGCAAAAGCCCTTCATCAGGAATGATGAAGGGCTTCCTGATGAAGGGCTTCTGCTCGATATATTGATTTTCCGATTCCTGATGAAGGGCTTCTGCTCGATATGTTGATTTTCCGATTCCTAATGAAGGGTTTTTGCCCAAAACATCGATTTTCCTGCTCCTCGGATGCTGCCTGACCAGCTGTGCTTTTCCAGCACCACTCTAATTTTGACTCTAATCTCCAGCATCTGCAGCCCTGACTTTCACCTAATACAGCAGAATAGGCAGGCAGTCCTGAAGAAGGGCCTGTGCCCGAAACGTCGAATCTCCTGTTCCCTGGATGCTGCCTGACCTTCTGTGCTGTTCCAGCAATAAAGTTTCAACTTTGATCTCCAGCATCTGCAGACCTCACTTTCTCCAGGCAAGTGGCAAATGGAAGTTAATACTTCCATGAGGTGATGCAGGAAAGTTTGAGATGAGCTAATGTTTTAAAGAATGTGTGCAAACATAAGTACTCAGGGATGCATGTGCATCAATCTTTGGAGTGGTAGAGTATATTGAAAGTATTGTTAGTAAAGCACGTGGGATCTTGGGCTTCACAATTTAGAGGCATTGAGTACAAAAGCCGGAGAGTTAGGTTGAACATGTATAAAGCTCTACATTGCATCTAGTTCTGGTCACCAATCTTTAGAAAGAATGTGGGATTTGTCAGAAAAGGCAGAAGAGACTTGTGATAATGGTTTGAAAGAATCAAGATTTTAGTTATATGTTTAGGCTATTTGTATCCTTGGAAGAAAGAAGAATAGAGGAGATTTTATTGAAGTTTACAAAGTTATGACAAGTTTGGATAAGTAATGCAAGGGAACATTGTTCTTAATACCATTGACCAGAAGCTGAAATCCAATACCATATAAATGCAGTGGCAGTAGGAACAGATCAGAGACGAGGACTATTGTGGTGAGTAACTCATCTCCTGACTCTCCAGAGACTGTCCACCACCCACAGGGCCCAAGGTTACTCCCCAGTTGCCTAGAAGGCTGCAGCTCCAACAAGTCAAGAACCTTAACACTATCCAGGACAAAGCAGCCCGCTTGATTGGCACCACACCCACAACCACTCCCTCCACTACTGCTGCTCAATCACAGCAGTGTGTATTATCTACAAGATGCATTGCAGAAATTTACCAAGGCTACTTATACAATGGCTTCCAAACCCATGACTATGAATATCGAGAAGGACAAGGGTAGCAAATGCATGGGTTCACTCATCCTCTCCAAACTGCTCACTATTGGTTTTCTGATGCTCTTGGCAAAGACATCCTATGGAAAGCAGTGCAGGATGAAATTAAAGGGTAGGCAACAAAAGCAGAAAGGAAAGTAATACTCCAGACTTAAAAAGGAGTTTGTGTCCAACCCTAAATGTCCTTGTGATTCTCCTGTTCAGTCTATCTGGATCTCACTTTCAGGAAAAAATGTTATGCATAATCCTGCAAAACAATAACGTTTCCCAAATTTTAAGACTATGCATTTAATCAAATTGACACCTTTGACAATGTACATCCAGTATCTGCAGTCCTCACTTTTGCCTCACAAATGTATAGCCGTCCCTTTAGTGTCAGTGGGCTGAAATCCTGGAAATCCCTCCCTCTCGATATTGTGGGTCAATGACGGCACATGTTAGTTGAAGCAGAGAACTCACCACCACCATCACAAGGGCAATTAGGGACAGGAAAAAAATGCTGGCCCAGGCAGGGATGCCAACATCCCTTGCATGAATAAGAAAATGCTAATTAGAGTCATAGAGATGTACAGCCCGGACAGAGACCTTCGGTCCAACTTGTCCATGTTGGACCAAAGTATACAGCTCTAAATATTGAGGCTATAAGGACAGAGACATTACAATTGAGATTGACTCTTACATAATCTCAATAATTTTCTATCTGGAAAGGCTAGACAGTGATCAGAAGTGGGAATACTACCTGGCCAACCTTTCTCTGCCCAGCCCAGAAACATTACAGTAAATAAAAGGACCATCCTTTTATTGATTTCCCGCAGAGAATTGATTAGGCATTTTGTAGTGAATTCTCCTAAACAGACTACCATTCCCTTATAACCTGTCTGTTGTGGCTCAGCTGTTAGCTCTTTTATCTCTGAAGGTTCAGGTTAAGGCTTCGCTTTAAGACTTGAGTACAAGTATATAAGGTTGTCCCTCCGTTGCATTACTGAGAGAGTGCTGAATTGCTGGAGGTAATGCTTTTCAGATCAGGCATTAAACTGAGGCATCATCTGCCAGCTCAGATAGATGTAAAAGTTCCCATGGCATTATCCTGAAGGTGAGGGAGGGAGTTAATGCAGGTATCTTGGCCAATACTTGTTCCTCAATCAACAAAACATCTGGACAGCATTACACTTCAGTTTGACAGAGCTTGCACTGTGTTAATCATTTCCTGTATTCCCTAAAGCACGACAAGAAAATAAAAAAGGAATATAAAAGAGAAAATAATAAAGTGATGTACAAAGGAAGCAAGGGTGACGTGAGAAAAATTGAATTGGTTCACCCAGGGATGGAATGCACTGCTGAACAGTGTGGTGGAGACAAGTTGCATTGAGGCATTCAATAGAGCATTTGGTTTTGGATAGAAATGCTGTGCAGAGATATGGGGAAAAGGCAGGAGAATGGCACTGCAGGCACAATGGACCAAGCATGTGCAGTTTTGGTCTCCAATTTTGAGGAAGGTAATTCTGGCTATTGAGGGAGTGCAGTGTAGGTTCACGACGTCAATTCCCGGAAAGACGGGACTATCATATGTTGAAAGATTGGAGCAACTGGGCTTGTATACACTTGAGTTTAGAAGGATGAGAGGGGATCTGATTGAGACATATAAGATTATTAAAGGATTGGACACTCTGGAGGCAGGAAGCATGTTTCCACTGATGGGTGAGTCCAGAACCAGAGGACACAGTTTAAAAATAAGGGGTAGGCCATTTAGAACAGAGTTGAGGAGAAATTTCTTCACCCAGACAGTGGTGGGTGTGTGGAATGCTCTGCCCAGAAGCCAGTGGAGGCCAAGTCTCTGGATACCTTCAAGAAAGAGATGGAGAGAGCTCTTAAAGATAGTGGAATCAAGGGTAATGGAGATAAGGCAGGAACAGGATACTGATTGTGGATGATCAGCCATGATCATACAGAATGGTGGTGCTGGCTCGAAGGGCCGAGTGGCCTACTCTTGCACCTATTGTTTATTATTTATTGTCATCATCCTTCTTGACCATAACAATTCTGTTGCTCTGTTACTACTTCCACACAACTTCACTGGCAAGATGGCACTTTGAGAATCAATGTCTGTGAAATGTGCCTTGTAAGTCAAAGTATTTCTTTTAGCTTCATTAATACATGTTGATGAGGTTAGCATGGGATATATCAGGGAATTTATTGGTCAAAATATCTACTTCCCAAACATCTCCCCACTGCTGCCAATCATCCCATTAGCTCAGGGTTTTTGTGGTATAGTGGTAGTGTCCCTACCTTTGGGTTAGAAGGCTAGGGTTCAAGTCTCACCTGCTCCAAGAATGGTCATTCTAATAATTAACAGCTATAACAGTAACAGGGATCAATTGGAAATGGTGAGTAAAACTTCAGCTAACTTCCATTTTCAAAGTTTGTGCGAAGATTTGTAGCTCGGGTGCTCGTTGCTGTGGTTCTGTTCGCCGAGCTGGAAGTTTTTGTTGCAAACGTTTCGTCCCCTGGCTAGGCGACATCATCAGTGCTTGGGAGCCTCCTGCGAAGCGCTTCATTGATGTTTCCTCCGGTGTTTATAGTGACCTGCAATGCACCACTTTAATACGTGCCTGGATTATGTCGTATGTGCTCATTGGAGGGGGACTCAAAGCCACAATCGTCTGACTCCGGATGTGGAAATGCTGGCAACTGAGTTACATCATACCAAGGGAGCCCTGGACCTGTCTGAGTGAGAGGGAAATGGCTGCAGAGCTCAATATGAGGGGAAGTAATATGGAGGCTAGAATTTGAAGAGGTCAAGTAAATTGTGTCATACACGATATTAATGTGTCGGAGACTGCAAGGAGGAAGAGTTAATATCAATGCAGGGAGAGCATGGAGGAGAAACATAAAAGAAAAACTAATAAGTTCAAGGCTGAAAGCTGAATCTGAGCTCAAGGATATTAGAGTCATAGAGTTATACAGCATAGAAACAGACCCTTCGGTCTAACTCGTCCATATAATATAGAACCTAGAACAGTACAGCCAATGATGTTGCACCGAACACAATGCCAAATTAAACTAATTCCCTCTGCCTGCCCTTGGTCCATATCCCTCCATTCCTTGCATATTCATGTGCCGATGTAAAAGTTTCTTAAATGCCCTATCTGCCTCCACCACCACCTCTAACAGTGCATTCCAGACTCCTACCACTCTCTGGCTCAGTGGTTAGCACTGCTGCCTCACAGCACCAAGGATCTGGGTTTGATTCCAGCCTCGGGTGACTGTCTGACTGGAGTTTGCACATTCTCCCCGTGTCTGCGTGACTTTCCTCTGGGTGCTCTGGTTTCCTCCTACAATCCAAAGATGTGCAGGTTAGGGCAATTAGCCGTACTAAATTGCCCATTGTGTTCAGGGATGTGTAAGTTAGGTGCATTAGTCTGAGGTAAATGTAGAATAATAGGGTCTGGGTGGGTTACTCTTTGGAGGGTCAGATTGGACTTGTTGGGCCAAATGGCCTGTTTGCACACTGTTAAGGATTTTATGATTCTATCTCCTTTGAGCTTTCCCCCTCTCACCTTGAATGCATGCCCCCTAGTTTTAGGCATTTAATTCGACTGGGACAACACTACTATCATAGGGCAAGCCAGACAGAGAACAGCCAGGGAATTCCTAGAGGCATGGCATTCATCCACAAACTCCATCAACAAACACATCGACCTGGACCCAATATACCAACCACTACAGCGGACAGCTGAAACTGACAACCGGAAGCGGCAGGGACAGACCACTATAAACACCGGAGGAAACATCAAAGAAGCGCTTCGCAGGAGGCTCCCAAGCACTGATGATGTCGCCTAGCCAGGAGACGAAACGTTTGCAACAAAAACTTCCAGCTCGGCGAACAGAACCACAACAACTTCCATTTTTTTAAGAAGATCTCACTAACTAATAGTCCCAAGGCTTGCTCAAACATTGACACATGCTGCAAAAAGGCTATGCTTGATTTAACAAAGGAACACTCAGGATCAAATTGCAATTAGATTATGGCCCATTAACATTTAAAAATAAATCAGAATATCTTGTTTTAACCAATAGGATAACACAAGATTTGTTTTTTTCTGAAAAAGGTATACTTAATTGTGCATAAAAGAATGAAGCAGATCAAACACTACTAAATTAATAATATGTTCATGACTACATTCAATGTAGCGAGCAGGAGGGCATGCCAGGGCAATGCCAGTCATACTTAAAAATCAGGTATCAACTTGGTGAAGCTACAAACTAGGATTACTGGCATTCCAAACAGCATAAATTCTGAGTGGTTAAGTGCTAAGTGATTTCACAAATGACGGCTCAGGTCTAAGCACTGCACTCCTGATTCACCCACTTGTTAATGGTGTTGATCAATTAATCAACACAATGAAAGAGGATGTTCCTCTACAATCCCCATCTGCAATGATAGTGCAAAAGATAAGACTGAAACATTTGCAAAAATCCTCAGCCACAAGTACCGAGTGGGTGGGTCCCCAGTATCACAGATGCCAATTTTCAACCAATTAGATTTACTCCAGGTGAGATTGAGAAACAGTTACAGGCAAAGATTATGAGCCCTGACAATATTTCGAAAGACTTGTGCTCCAGAGTTTGCAGTGCCTCTTGTCAAACTGTTTCTGTGCAATTACAACACAGGCATCTACTGGGCAATGTTGCAAAAAAGGACAAATCCAATGAATAGGAAGGGTTTAGAGGGATATGAGTCAAGTGCTGGCAAATGGGACTAGATTAGTTTAGGATATCTGTTCGACATGGGCATGTTGGACCAAAAGCTCTGTTTTTGGGCTGTACATCTCTATGACTCCATGACTCTAGCCAATTATTGCCCAATCAATTAGCCTTCAATTATTAGTAACATAATGGATGGGGTCATCAACAGTATTATTATGCTGCTCTTGTTTTGCAATAACCTGCTCACTGATGCTCAGCTTGGGTTCACTCAGCTCGAAACCTCATTATAGCCTTGGTTCTAACATGGATAAAGAACTGAATTCCAGAAATGAAGTGAAGGTTACTGTCCTTAACATCAAATCCACATTTGACTGACTACAGCCTCAGGAGCGTGAGCAAAGCTGGAGTCAATAGGAATGGGGAGAAACCTCTCCTGTTGTCCAGGTCATACTTGGCACAATGAGAATGACTATGGTTATTGGAGATCAGTCAAGATAGCTCCAAAACATCTCTGCAGAAATTCCTCAGGCAAGTGTGCTAGGCCCAATGATTTTCAGCTAGTCTATTCATCAGAAAGTCAGAGGTGGGGAAGTTCACTGATGATTGTGAAATGTTCAGCACCATTCAAGACTCCTCAAATACTGAAACAGTCCATGTCCAAAAGCAAAAAATCAGAGGCAATATTCAGGCTTGCGCTGAGAAATGGCAAAAATAACATTTGTACCACAGAAGTGACAGGCAAAGCACATCTCCAACAAGAGGGAATCTAACCACTGTCCCTTGACATTGAATGGTATTACCATTACTGAATACCCCTCTCAAAATACTAGGGATTTATCATTAACCAGAGACTGATCTGCACTAGCCATGTAAATAGTGGCTGAAAGAGCAAGTTAGAGGCTAGGAATCCTGCAGTGAGTAACTCACCTCCTGACTCCCCAAAGCCCGTCAACCATCTTGAAGTCACAAGTCAGGGGCATTGTAGAATATTCCCAACTCGCCTGGATGAATCCAGCTCCAACAACTCTCAAGAAGCTCAACGCCATTTAGGACAAAGCAGCCTGTTTGACCATGTCCACAAGGAGCCAGTCCATCCATCACTGACACTCAGTAATAGCAATGTGTGGCATCTCGTGGATGCATGCAGAAAATCACCAGGGACCCTTGGAGAGAACTTTCCATTACCATCTAGAAGGAGGGCAGCAGATACATGGGAATGCCACTTACAATTCCCCTCCAAGCCACTCACCATTCTTATGTGAAAATATATAGTTATTACTTCACTGTCGCTGGGTCAAAATCCTGGAACAACTTCCCTGTGGATATTAAGGGTTTAGCAACAGCACATGGATTGCTGCAGTTCAAGAAGTCATCTCACAACCACCTTCTCAAGGGCAACTAGGGATGGACAATAAATACTGGTTCTTGATTTGAGATGTTCAGTTCATGTCTAAAACCCAGAATTTCAGAACTAAATAATTCCTCTAAAATATAAACTAGATATTTGCAACAATTATTCTGGATCAGTGGTGCTGGAAGAGCACAGCAATTCAGGCAGCATCCGAGGACAGGCGATATTTGCAACAATTAGATGAGCATCTTAAGACTCTCAAAGCTTTTCTGGAATTTCACAAAGGCATAATACATGGAAATAGGATCGATCCAGCAAGGTCTGCATCAAGGACGACTCCACATTGGTGTGTGATGTTTGGTGAAGGAGTCCCTCGTTATGCCCTGACTCAAGGTATTAACAGCAGGAACAACACTGCTCCATAGCAGCAGCTCGAGTTAACATTACGCTTCACACATAAGTGACAGGTAAAGCACATCTCCAACTAGAGAGAATCAAACCAATGGCAATACCATCACTGAATACCCAATTATCAGAATACAAGTGGATGAAAATTGCAAAGCAAAAGTAACCTCACGCTGGACTAGATGCCTGTGGATGTGATTAATCAAACAAGTCCTTGGACTGTTAAGCTCATTTATTGAAGGATACAACTTAAAGATGCGACATGATGTGGAAAGGCCAGTGTTGGACTGGGTTGGACAAGGTCAAAAAACAAATGACACCAGATTAATAGTCCAACAGGTTTATTTGAAAACACTAACTTTCAGAGGGCTGCTGTGGAAGGAGCAGCACTCCAAAAGGAAGATTATATAGACACCTGCGTACCCTAAAATTGAGGAAATTAACTCAGTCTTCAATGAAGTGTTTCAAGACTGCAGATTAACACATACGCTAATTAGATTTATCAAGTGCAAATTAAATAATGTAATATGCTTTAATTTGCAACAGCACTTAATATTCTAATGGCTTCTTCAATTCATTTTAAGAAATGTGTGACTATCACTGCTCAGCATTCAAAATAACTTGGCCCCAGTTCCAACTTCAGTTTCCACACTAATGAATCAAATCATCCCCTTTCAAAGGTTCCTTCAGAACACGTCAGCCAGTTTGCTTCACAATGAGCACTTGCAAACCGATGAGATGACTGAGACCATGAGACATTTTCTCTAAAGTCCAACAATCTTGATGCTTGTGAGTGTAGAAGCTTGATGCAGAATCTCAGCAAATTCCTCTGTGAGGTCTTCGTAAAGGGTTATCAAATGAAGTGAGATAAACTTTCTCTCACACAGCGAGAAGTTAGGGTGTGGAATGCACTGCCTGGAAATGTGGTGGAGGCAGGTTCAGCTGAGGCCTTCAAGAGAGGCATTGGGTGGTTACTTAGATAGAAATGTTGTGCAGGAGTATGGGGAAAAGGCAGAAAGTTGACATGAAGTAATAGAAGTAGTTCAGGCACGATGGGCCAAATGGCCTCCTTCTACACTGTAAGAATTCAGTGATTCTGTAAAGGACAAGGCATGATGGGTCAATTTTACAGATGTAGCTACAGTCCAAAATTACTTAGTTGACTGTCAAACACTTTGTGACACTCTGAGACCCGAAGACGCAGTACCTCAGTCCTTCTTCCCTCTTCCCTCTTCCCTCGCAACAAAGGTAGAACATCTGAGCTTTTGAGATGAAGAAAATTTATGAGGATGTCCAAAACCAGCATCAGGATTGAATGGGCTGTTGGAAAAGGGATGCTGAGGGAGATTTTTTTGAGCTTACAAAAACTGTGGGGACCCTTGGTAGAGTGGATGGGAAGGATCTATTTACCTCAGCAAAGAAGTCAGTGACTATCAGGCTTGGATCAGTGGGAAGATAATAGGGGAGGTGGGTTCAGTGATTTTAACAATGTTAGTCAACTGAACCTCATAGAATATGAGTTCCCTGATTGGACTGTTAATCTTGTCTGGAACTCTGAGAGCTGACTCCAAAAAGGCAGTACTAGAGTCAAGGACTGTTCATGTGTAAATAAAGGGTGACTTGGTGATGGACGACAAATGTCTGTGGAGCTAATTCATTGGCAACGAGAATAAAACATGTTCCTGAAGAAACTCGCTTGCGATAGTCATCTTTGAGTTGGGGTCAGCATTTCTCACATCATGCCTTTGTTTGGCAAGCTTGACTCATTCAACCCTGCCATCAAGGACTATGATCAGTATGTGGAGAGAATGCATTATTTTTTCTGGGCAAATAATATTGTGGCAGAGGAAAGCAATGAGTAATTCCCCTGACAGCATGTGGAGCCACAACTTTTCCTGTTATTTGGAGTCTCGCTTACCTTGAAGCATCAGATACTAAAACCTGTCAAGAATTGACAGACATAGTTAAGGAATATTATGACCCCCAGCCTCCTCTAAATCTGAGACACTATCATTTTTACCTGGCAATTCAAGACCAGGGGAATCTATATTAGGATATTTGACTAAGTTAAGACTATTATCAGAAGCATGTGATTTTAGTTTAACCCTTCATGAGATGCTTAGAGATGGTTTGTTATGTGGGATTAATCATGTAACTATGTAAAAACGCCTCGGCAAATTTGTGAGTCGTGATCTCACGGATGCAGTGGAATTACTTTAATTGCAAACTTATATGTTCATAAACCACAACCATTTATTTAGATATGCTTGTGCCATGTGTTGCATTGTCAAGAATAAATGGATTTTACTAAATTAAAGTTACATGATCAAAGTAGGACTGTTTATTCACAATGTATGTAGATGGTTTATTTACAGTCACCCGCAAATGGCCATACCCATGTTGAGATTTGTTCAATATATCATTTCAGTTATATGACATTATGATATTTTGCTATAAATTCTGTGTCTTATGATCCTGTCCCACTAGCTACCTAATGAAAGAACAGCGCTCTGAAAGCTAGTACTTCCAAATAAACCTGTTGGACTAACCTTCGGTTGTGTGATTTTTAACTCTAAAACTATACCTGATTGAGGTTAGTAACTGACTAAGTTGCTGACCCCTTTTTATTACAGCAATGCTACTTAGAGTCTTATTCTTACAGTTAGCAATATTAAAACCACCATTTTCCAGTGCCATTCAATTCCACAGAAGACAAGAAACATTAACTTAGTTTCTGTCTCTAGAGATGCTGCCAGATCTGGTGAGTCTCTCCAACACTTTCTGTTCTAACTTCAGATTTATGGCATCTATAGAATTTTGACTTCATTTCTCAGTGCCCTAAGTCTGTTGCACTGGCTTTAGTTTGCAACTCTTGGCCATTGGTTTAATCACCTCGGATTGGTCAATGTTTTCTCAGCTTGGTCTCACTGTTCCGATAATAGACTTGGCCTGAATTCAACTCAGTTGTAGTGTGAGAATGAATTAATCAGGACTCTTTATCGAACAGCATATCATCATAGTCTCAGAAGTAGTTTTGTGGTGGGCAGCAAAATAAATACTTTCAATGTTAATCTGAAACAATGTTTAGGAGGTGAAGAAAACATTGGGAAAAGAAACATTCCCTGAAGGCACCTCCTGTGATGGGGTGTTTTGCATTACTGATTCTGATTGGAAACACCAGCTGAGGAAGTCTTGCTTGAAATTCCCACTCGGTGCATCAGGCATACACTGCTCAATCTGGGTAACATTCGTTCCAGCAAAAAATAAGTCTTGTCACTCACTACAAAGAGTCATTGCAGGAAAAGGGATGATATTCTATCTGCCTTCTTTGTTAGAAAGGTGAGTAACTCAGGGAAGCATAGTGTGTTATCTAGGATATCAACAACACAGGAACAAATTACTGCAGATGCTGGAATCTGTACTGAAAACTACAAATACTAGCAATCACAGCAGGTCAGACAGCATCCATGGAGGGAGAGCAAGCTAATTTTCGAGTCTAGATGACATCGTAGAATCCCTACAATGTGAAAGCAGGCCATTCAGCCCATTGAGTCCACACCGATCCTCAGAAAACACCCCTTGCATTTCCCATAGCTACTCAAGCTAGCCTTCATTTCCCTGGACATTATGGGCAACTTGGTATGGCCGATCCACCAAATCCGCACATCTTTGGTCTGTGGGAGGAAACCAGAGCACGCAGAGGAAATCCACTCAGACATGGGGAGAACATATGGACTCCACACAGACAATTGAAATGTTAGCTTGCTCTCCATAGATCCTGCCTGACCTGCTGTGATTTCCAGCATTTCTTGTTTTCAGCTGAGGGCATTCAGTTATTTCCTGAACATCACAGTTTCACTCCACTGGCCTTCCTTTTATTCTCCTAGTGTCAATACCATCTGAATAACCTTAAAATGTAATCGACATGAAGAAGAATGGAATTTCATGTGGCCTTGCATGACAACTCTCAATGGGAAAGTAAAAGATAAAGTCACCATAGTTTCTGAGTAGTGGTAAACCACTGGTGGTGATTTAACCTGAGGGACCAGATGTGAAGGACATTCGGTGACATAATGGCTAGCATTGCTGCCTCACAGTACCAGGGACACAGATTCAATTCCACCTTCAGGCGACTGTCTGTCTGGAGTTTGCACATACTCCCTATATCTGCCTGGGTTTCCTCTGGGTGCTCTGGTTTCCTCCCACAATCCAAGGATGTGCAGGTTAGGGTGGATTGGCCATGCTAAATTGCCCCATAGTGTCCAGGGAGGTCTAGGCTTGGCAGGTTAACCATGGGAAAAGCAGGGTTACAGGGATGAGAGAGTAGGCCTGTGTGGGATCATCTTCTGAGGATCAGTGTGGATTCAGTGAGTCGAATGGTCTGCTTCCACACTGTAGGGATTTATGACAGTCCTTAACGGTAACCTCAGCTAGTGCAGGAATTGGACTCCATGACGTTGGCATCTCAAACCAGCTGCCCAGCCAACTAAAGGGAAAGTAATAATTGTCACAACAAGATAAAATTGTTACACTCATGTGATCTGCTCTGACTTAAGGGAAGTAGAAACAAACATCTTCCTGGAGGTCAGCTTATAAATGGAACTTGATCCCTTGATGAATTTTGCCCTCTCTATAATGTTCCTGAAGGTGCACAAGCCTTTAATGGACTGCTGTGCCAATCAGCAGAGTGATTGGTCTACCCTCTGCCATAAAGGGGTCCTCTTAGGTAATTGCTTGCAATCAGGGGGAAAATTGTGTTCTATATTCCCCTCTGTCACACTTCATGCACATATTTTAATTTGTGCCTGGTGTATCTGCTGTAATAAAATTGCTTCAATGCATGTTCCCACTGCGTCTTTCCTATTTATGGAATTGTATTATGAATGTAAAATTGTGTATCTGTTCCCCATGGTGACTTCGATGAAGCTAATTTTAATGAAACAACAGTTAACTTGTAAAGAAAATTACTTTGATACATATGAAAAAAACCCCAGCAAAAATACAAGGTAGCATTGTTTAAGGGATTCAGCTGGGAATTAAACTTAATAAATTCCAGCTTCTGAAAAAAAAGGTTGATCTTTCAAAGCATTGTAAATGAAGAACTTTTCATTAATAAAAAAATTCTCTCCCTCTTTCTGTAAGGTATTTAATTGCTATAGCAAGGCTGAAACTGTCTGCCAGACTGTGTGTTCTGTCATCCTTCTGTCACCTTCTTTCTCTCTATCACTGTGTGCACCTCACAAAGCCTTTATTTATCAATTTTTCTCAGGGGCACTTTCCATAACAAATTTCAATAAGAGTGCAGTTCTGGTCTAATGCATCACCAGACAAAAAAGTGAGGAGGAAACATTTTAATCCCGATTTTGCAACTCACGGTCCTGTCTGAACCTGACCAATATTAGCTACACGAAGAGCATCGTAGAATCATAGACTAAAGAAAAGGCCCTTTGGCCCATCAAGTCTGTGCTGCCAAAAATACAGTACATCTATACTAGTCCCATTTTCCCATTTTAGGATGATAGCCTTAATGTTGTGACACTGCAAGTGCTCACCTGTGTATTTTGTAAAGGCTGTGAGGTTTCCTGTCTCAGTTACCCTACCAGGCATTGCATTACTGACTCCCATCATCCTCTGGGTGAAAACGTTTCTTTCTGAAAGTCCGCACTAAACCTCCTGCTTTTTCACCTTTAAGGTATGCTCCATGTTTTGGCCCTTCCACTGAGGAAGAAAGCTGATTTCTATTCACCCTGTCTATGACCCTCATAGCTTGGTCATTTGGCCAAGCAGTCTAACATGCTGGATTTAGATTGTGATTTCTAAGGAAGCATGGGTTAAATCCCCCCCACTGCCACATGCACTGAGCACTTGTTATAAGGGTGGCATGGTGGCTCAGTGGTTAGCACTGCTGCCTCACAGCATCAGGGACCTGGGTTCAATTTCACCCTTGGGTGACTGCCTGTATAGAGTTTGCACATTCTTCATGTGTCTGAGTGGGTTTCCTCTGGGTGCCCTGGTTTCCTCCCACAGTCCAAAGATGCGCAGGTCAGGTGAATTGGCCACGCTAAATTACCCTCAATGCTGTGTAGTCAGCATTAGTCAGGGGAAATGTAGGGGACTGGGACTGGGTGGAAACTCTTTAGAGGGTTGGTGTGGAATTGTCGCCAAATGGCCTGTTTCCATGCTGTAGGGATTCTATGATTCCATGATACACCTGGAGCAGGTCTCCCTCTCAGCCTTCTCTGTTCCAAAGAAAACAAAACAAGCGTCATAGCTGAGATGTTCCCAGGCAACATCCTGGTGAGTCTCCTCTGCACTCCCTCCAGGACAATCGCATGTTTCTTACAGTGCAGTGATTAGAACTGCAGACAATATTCCAGCTGTGGCCTAACCAACATCCTGTACAGCGCCAGAATAGATGACCTGATCATTTTCAGATTGTTGTTTGTAGCACCTTGTGTGTACATTGGCTTCCCCAGTGACAGTGTGTGATGCCTGTTTGCCACTCAAAGTTAGGGTAGGATAGGTAGATGCTAAACAAAGTGTTTATGGCATTTTATAGATGTTCCCACTCACATGCCTTCTCTCCTGACAGTGTAACATTTGCCCTTGAAATCTGGCTCTGCCATTTCATCCTGTGATTTTGATAAAAGAATTATTTCATTTCTCTGGGAATAGGTGTCATGGTTAGGGTTCCTGCCACTTTGTTCAAACGCCTGAGTGTTATTCTAATCTTTGTGGAAGGGTGATATTGCCCTTCCTGAGAAAATAACACTCAGTTGCCTTATTGATTGCAACGTGGATTGCTAAAACTCTCAGAATAAACCTGACCAATTCCTCGAAGATGTTTCAATGAGATCACCTGTCGCACTTCTAAGCTGTGAAGAATATTGACTTGCTCAGTTTTCTGACCAGGGGTACTAGATATTCCAATCTTGTAAGTTGTAAGTAGATATAATGAATAGTTAAGACCCAATGCAGATCACATCCATCCAAATTTTATGGTGGCACGGTGGCTCAGTGGTTAGCACTGCTGCCTCACGGCACCAGGGTCCCAGGTTCAATTCCATCCTTGGGTGACTGTCTGTGTGGAGGTTGCACATTCTCCCCGTGTCTGCGTGGGTTTCCTTTGGGTGCTCCAGTTTCCTCTCAGAGTCCAAAGATGTGCAGATCAGGTGAATTAGCCATGCGAAATTGCCCATCGTGTTAGGTGCATTAGTCAGAGGGAAATGGGTCTGGGTGGGTTACTCTTCAGAGGGTTGGTGTGGACTTGGTGGGCTGACGGGCCTGTAGGGAATCTAATCTAATCAAATAAAAACAGGAACATGTCCCTATTATCCAGCTTTCTCTCTGTCATCCATGAAATTGCCTCAGCAGATCAATGACTCGACTTCAATTTCATGAATTTCAACCATGGCTGGCATATCTTCTGACGAGTTTTAGTCAATCCCTCCAGAAGTCGATGCCAATAACATCCACAGACCTTCTCCTGGCTGCAACTCTTCAAAGACTATCTATGAAGTACCTAGGGAGTGGCATTCTCCGAGCTGGGAGAAGTAGGAACGTAAGATTTGGAGCAACAGTTGCCACTGTACTGTCAATGAAACAAAGAAAAAGGATTGTGGTAAAAGGAGAGAAGGAGAGTAACCAGACAATAAGACTTGCTTTCCTCTTTTTGTGTTGACCTAGTTCCTGACTAATTAAGATCAGAAGAAAAAAAGTGAACATCTGAGATGAAAAATTTATAAAATCTAGAGAGCTCCCTCCTAAGAAGGGCAGAAAATGGAATATGTTGCATGGGTAATTCAAGACCTTTTTGTGAAGGTGAGGCTAAACTATTGTGCAGTTAAGAATTGTATATGGCACTAAGGAAAGTTAGTGACTGGTTTTGTGATAGTCTCCTTACTCACTTGATATTTGATATAGTCTACACATTTGTTAATTCGCTGATATTTAACATAGTCTATACATTAAAAACCTTCAGACATCTGAGGAATGATTTGGAGGAACCAGCACTGGACTGCGGTGGACAAAGTTAAAAATCACACAACACCAGGTTATAGTCCAACAGGTTTAATTGAGGAACACACAGTAGAACAGCCCTCTAAATAAAGTTACACAGAAGCATCACTTCCTCACATTTCAAAGCTTTTAAATAATGGTCAGATTATAGTGGTATCACGTTACTGCAATAGTAATGCAGTGGACGTAGATTATTGATCCAAAGCTATAAGTTCATCTTCCTCCTGGGCAACGCTGAAAAAACAGAATAAAGAAAACTTAAGTTGAATGCTAGTATCCATAATGGCCACTTGTCATTTAAGACCCAGCTCTTCCACTCATGTCCATTTTGGAAGGAAAACTGCTGTCTATATCTTGTCTGACCTTTATTTGACTCCTTACACTCAGTAACTAGATGGTTCTGAAATGATTTGACAGGCCTTAGTGTTATATCAATCACCACAAAACGTTTGAATAAGCGTAAACTAGGCCAAAACATTTGGAGTTTATGAAAGAAAATGAAATGTTTAAGATTCACCCAGCTCAGTCAACCCTGCAATTTCACTTCATGAGTACCTGGGACTTCCACCAAAATTAGTGGAGTTGTTCATCATCAAGCAACAGTCTGGCGTAGCTGCTGTCATTCCTGATGAAGGACCTATGCCCGAAACGTCGATTCTCCTGCTCCTTGACTGCTGCCTGACCTAGAGTCTTGGAGTCATAGAGATGTGCAGCATGGAAACAAACCCTTCGGTCCAACCTGTCCATGCCGACCAGATATACCAACCCAATCTAGTCCCACCTGCCAGTGCCCAGCCCATATCCCTCCCAACACTTCCTATTCATATACCCATCCAAATGCCTCTTAAATGTTGCAATTGTACCAGCCTCCACCACTTCCTCTGGCAGCTCATTCCATACATGTACCACCCTCTGTGTGAAAAAGTTGCCCCTGAGGTCTCTTTTATATTTTTCCCCTCTCACCCTAAACCTATTCCCTCTAGTTCTGGGCTCTCTGACCCCAGGGAAAAGACTTTGCCTATTTACCCTATCCATGCCCCTCATAATTTTGCAAACCTCGATAAGGTCACCCCTCAGCCTCCGACGTTCCAAGGAAAACAGCCCCAGCCTGTTCAGCCTCTCCCTTTCGCTCAAATCCTCCAACCCTGGCAACATCCTTGTAAATCTTTTCTGAACCCTTTCAAGTTTCACAACATCTTTCCGATCGGAAGCAGACCAGAATTGCATGCAATATTCCAACACTCTCGACAATAGTCTGGCATAACCTCACTCATAGAATTATACTTTTCAAACAATGTCACAGTCTCTTCCATCAAGGACTAGGTCATGTTTCAGTGTCAGAACAAGTCGTTCAGAGGGAGTGGCAGATTGGTATGCAGTTGGGAGGGTCTGGCCCTGTTATTCTCAGCATTAACCCTGACCACAGTGAAGTCCCTTGATATCAGGTCAAATATGAGCAAGGAAAACTCCTTCTGATTATCATCGCTCAGACTTGAAACTTTGTGTAGGGGCAGAGAGTCTCCAAATTAGCCCAAATGGCACTGACACCCTAATTTTAGGAATTGTCACTGTGTCTATTTGCATCAGAGGATAGCAATAACGAGAGCAGGATATGCTTTTTCTTGATTTTATTTACTAGAGGAATGTGGGCGTCAATTGTTGCCCGTCTCAGGTTACAATAGACAATAGACAATAGACAATAGACAATAGGTGCAGGAGTAGGCCATTCAGCCCTTCGAGCCTGCACCACCATTCAATATAATCATGGCTGATCATTCCTAATTAGTATCCTGTTCCTGCCTTATCTCCATAACCCTTGATTCCACTGTCTTTGAGAGCTCTATCCAACTCTTTCTTAAATGAATCCAGAGAGTGGGCCTCTACTGTCCTCTGGGGCAGAGCATTCCACACAGCCACCACTCTCTGGGTGAAGAAGTTTCTCCTGAGCTCTGTCCTAAATGGTTCACCCCGTATTTTTAAGCTGTGTCCTCTGGTTTGGCACTCACCCATCAGTGGAAATATGTTTCCTACTTCCAGAGTGTCCAATCCTTTCATAATCTTATACGTCTCAATCAGATCCCCTCTCAATCTTCGAAACTCAAGGGTATACAAGCCCAGTCACTTCAGTCTTTCAGTGTAAGGTAATCCCGCCATTCCAGGAATTGACCTCGTGAACCTACGCTGCACTCCCTCAATAGCCAGAATGTATTTCCTCAAATTTGGAGACCAGAACTGCACACAATA
>NC_057721.1:76449031-76452306 GCF_004010195.1 Chiloscyllium plagiosum
TGTATTCTGGTCACTACTTCCCAATGGCTCCTTCACTTTGAGGTCTCTGACCAATTCTGGTTCGTTACACAATACCAGATCCAGAATTGCCTTCTCCCTGGTCGGCTCCAGCACCAGCTGCTCTAAGAATCCATCTCTGAGGCACTCCACAAAGTCTCTTTCTTTTGGTCCAATACCATCCTGATTCTCCCAGTCTACCTGCATGTTAAAATCCCCCATAACAACTGTAGTGACATCTTTGCGACAGGCCAATTTCAGCTCCTCATTTAACTTACATCCCACATCCAGACTACTGTTTGGGGGCCTGTAGATGACGCCCAAGAGGGTCTTTTTACCCTTCGAAGCTCTATTGACTCTACATCTCCTGACTCTAGGTCCCCCCGCGCAAGGGACTGAATATCATCCTTTACCAACAAGGCCCCCCACCCCATCTGCCCGTCAGTCAGTCCTTATGTGTATCCTTGAATATTCATTTCCCAGGCCCTGTCCACTTGAAGCCACGTCTCAGTTATCCCCACAATATCGTATCTATGAATTTCCAAAAGAGCCTCAAGCTCATCCATCTTATGTCTAATGCTTCGTGCATTCATGTATACCCTTGAACCAAACAGCTTGTGAGGCCATTTCATTTTTGTTTAATGGGTTAACCAGATTGCTGTGAGTCTGGAGTCACATGTAAGCCAGATCAGGTGAGGATGGCAAATTTCCTTCTTTGAACGACGTTAATGAGCTCGATGGGTTTTTCCAACAATCAATGATTGTTTCATGTTCATGAATAAATTCTTAATTCCAGATTTTGTCACATAACTCATGCACTTGCCTTCAAACGCATTCAGTTTTCACTTGTGGGATTTCCTGAATATAACCTGTGGGCTTTGTACATTGCAGAAGAAGATGTAAAGCTGCTGGAATTATTTGGAGAGTTAAGATCTTTTTGCATTAGTCCAGGGAAGGAGGTAAAGTGACCTATGGGAGATCTTGAGCTATGTTTGGGATTCTTAACAGTACATCTGAATATAAGTAAAAAGTCATTGAAATTGTCAAGGTCATTGGAGTGGTGAAGGGAACTGTCAAGCTGAGAAGTCTTAAAATCCCCTGCCCTTTAAATTTTTAAGGAACTAGTGTGCAGTGTGTATGAAGAAGCGCTTGCTATTTCACTCTGCTAATTGACATGAATATGGAGGCAACCATTAATGGATTTGTACTGCATGACTGATTTCAGAACGTCTCTCATTGTTGGAGTGGAGTGCCTGTCAATTCGTGTTGTGAGCAGTTGTTAGACTTGGGGCGTACTGAGGCCCAGACTACTGCCGCAGGGACACAAATACAAGGTTCATTATGACAGCTGATGAAATTTAAATCAGTTCATAATTTTGTATGAAGCCTGAGCTTCTCTATTAGAAGTCCCCATTAGATTATAAGACAGCAAATGTAACTCCAGAAATAGAAATGGAGGGAGACAGAAAACAGGAAACTATGGGCCACTTAACATCTGTCACAGAAACATTTTAGAAGGTATTATTACAGAAACGATAGCAGGCACTTAGCTAAGTTTAAGGTAAGTATTGTGTAAACATAATCATTCTTAACCTATCGACTGGAATTATTGAAGAAAGTAACATGTACTGTGTCTAGATGTTCAGGAAGCACTTGATAACACACCATATCAAAGATTACTGCGGAAAGTAAAAACTCATGGGGTTGGCGAAAGCGCATTGTCATGGATAGAAGATTGGCTGGTTAATCAGAAGCAGAGGATGGGCATAATGGGTCTTTTTCTGGTTGGCAAGATGTAACGAGTAATGTGCCACAGGGATTAGTGCTGGGACCTCAACTGTTTACAATTTATGCAAATGATTTGGATGAAGGGAAGGAATATTGGTTGCTACATTTGCTGATGACACAAAGATGAGCAAGAATGTAAATTATGAAGAGGACATGAGCACATTACAAAAACATATCGTCAGGTGAAACGAGTTGCAAAGGTTCAGTAAACAGAAAAAAAAGGGAAATTGTCCATTTTGACAGGATGAAGAAGGAAAAAAAAAAGCACATTATCAAAATCTGCAATCTCTGGGATGTAAAGGGATGAAGGCTGAAATGGAAAAGGCTAGCCTGCATGCACAGCATGGTGTTGAGAGTGTGGTGCTGGGAAAGCACAGCAGGTCAGGCAGCATCCGAGGAGCAGGAGAATCAATGTTTCAGGCATAAGCCCTTCATTAGGAATGCAAAACCACACAGTTCGGGGCTGAGAGATAAATGGAAGGAGGGGTGGGGTGGGTAGCTGAGAAAGTGATAAGTGAATGAAGGTGAGGGGGAAGGTGATAAGTCAGGGGGAAGTGATGGACAGGTCAGGAGAGCGGTGCTGAGTTGAGGCTTTGGGACTGGGGTAATTTCGGGGGAGGGGAAATGAGGAAGCTGTTGAAATCCACATTTATCCCGTGTGGTTGCAGGGTCCCAAGGTGGAATATTAGGCATTCCTCCTCCAAGCATAGAGTGGTAACGGATTGGCGGTGGAGGAGGTCCAGGACCTGCATGTTCTTGATGGAGTGGGAGGGGGAGTTGAAGTGTTCAGCCACGGGGCATGGCATTGGTGTGTGCGGGTGATCCAGAGATGATCTCTGAAACGATCCGCAAGGAGGCGTCCTGTCACCCCGACTTAGAGGAGACCACACCGGGTGCAACGGATGCAGTAGATGACATTGGTAGAGGTACAGGTAAATTTCTGATGGATGTGGAAGGATCCCTTGGGGCCTTGGTCGGAGGTGAAGGAGTGGTGTGGGCGCAGGCTTTGCACATCCTGCGGTGGCAGGGAAAGATGCCAGGAGGGGGCTGTGAGACGGTGGGGAATGTAGGTCTGATGAGGGAGTCGTGAAGGGAATGGCCTTTTCAGAACACTGATAGAAGTGGGGAGGGAAATATATCGCTGGTGGTGGGGTCTGTTTGGAGGTGGCAGAAATGGTAGAGGATGATGCGTTGTATGCGGAGGTTGGTGGGGTGAAAGGTGAGGACCGGGAGGTGCGTGAAGTGAAGGAGATACTCTGGAGGGCATCGTCAACCACATGGGAAGGGCAGTTGTGATCGTGGAAGAAGGAGGCCATCCGGGACTTTCTGGTGGAATTGGTTATCCTGGGAACAGATGCGGCAGAGGGGGAGGAATTGGGAATAAGGAATGGCATTTTTGCAGGAGGTAGGGTGGGAGGAACATAGAACATAGAACATAGAACATTACAGCACAGTACAGGCCCTTCAGCCCTTGATGTTGCACCGACCTG
>NC_057721.1:76452458-76476459 GCF_004010195.1 Chiloscyllium plagiosum
TGCGGCCGCACCAGAGTTTTGTACAGCTGCAGCATAACCTCCTGGTTCCGGAACTCAATCCGTCTATTAATAAAAGCTAAAACACTGTCAACCTGTGGGAACTTTCAAGGATCTGTGTACCTGGACACAGAGATCTTTCTGCTCATCTACACTACCAAGAATCTTACCATTAGCCCAGTACTTTGCATTCCGGTTACTCCGACCAAAGTGAATCACCTCACACTTGTCCGCATTAAACTCCATTTGCCACCTCTCAGCCCAGCTCTGCAGCTTATCTATGTCTCTCTGGAACCTACAACATCCTTCGTCACTATCCACAACTCCACCGACCTTAGTGTCATCTGCAAATTTACTAACACACCCTTCTACGCCCTCTTCCAATTTATAAAAATGACGAACAGCAGTGGACCCAATACTGACCCTTGCGGTACACCACTTGTAACTGGACTACAGGATAAACATTTCCCATCAACCACCACCCTCTGTCTTCTTTCAGCAAGCCAATTATTGATCCAAACTACTATATCTCCCACAATCCCATTCTTCCGCATTTTTTACAATAGCCTACTGTGGGAAACCTTATCGAACAAGGAGGTGCAGTCTGGGTAGCTGTGGGAGTCGGTGGGTTTGTAGTATATGTCTGTGGTTAGTCGGTCGCCAGAGATGGTGATGGAAAGATACAGGAAAGGGAGGGAGGTTGCCGAGATGGTCCAGGTAAATTTGAGGTCGGAATGGAAGGTGTTGGTAAAGTTGATGAACTATTCAACCTCCTCATGGGAGCACGAGGCAGTGCCAATATAGTCATCGAAGTAGCGGAGGAGTATGTGGAGGGTGGTGCCAGTCTAACTGCGGAAAATAGACTGTTACTCCCATCCAACAAACAGGCAGGCATAGCTGGGTCCCATGCAGGTACCCGGGGGAGACAGGATGTCTTCTTGCGGATTGTTTCAGAGATCATCTCTGGGTCACCCGCACCCACCAACCCTTCCGCCCATGACTGAACACTTCTACACCCCCTCCCACTCTGTCACGGACATGCAGGTCCCGGGCCTCCTCCACCTCCAAACCGTTACCACCTGATGCATGGAGGAGGAACGCTTCATATTCTGCCATGGGACCCTGCAATCATTTGGGATAAATGTGGATTTCAACAGCTTCCTCATTTCCTCTTGCCCCACACTATCCCAGTCCCAATCCTCCAACTCAGCACTGCCCTCTGGACCTGTCCATCACTTCCCCCTCTGACCTATCTGATTGGGCGGCACGGTGGCAATTGGGCGGCACGGTGGCACAGTGGTTAGCACTGCTGCTTCACAGCGCCAGAGACCTGGGTTCAATTCCCGCCTCAGGCGACTGACTGTGTGGAGTTTGCACATTCTCCCCATGTCTGCGTGGGTTTCCTCCGGGTGCTCCGGTTTCCTCCCACAGTCCAAAGATGTGCAGGGTCAGGTGAATTGGCCATGCTAAATTGCCCGTAGTGTTAGGTAAGGGGTAAATGTAGGGGTATGGGTGGGTTTCGCTTCAGCGGGTGGGTGTGGACTTGTTGGGCCGAAGGGCCTGTTTCCACACTGTAATCTAATCTAATCTATCACCTTCTCCCTCACCTTCATCCACCTATCGCTTTCCCAGCTACCCACCCCACCTGCCTATCATTTATCTCTCAGCCTTGACAAGTCTCATTCGTGATGAAGGGCTTATGCCCAAAACGCCGATTTTCCTATTCCTCGGATGCTGCCTGGTCTGCTGTGCTTTTCCAGCACTATACTGTCAACTCTAAGCTCCAGCATCTGCAGTCCTCACTTTCTCCTATATAGCATGGTGATAGTCTTTCACCAGCATAGACACATTGAGCATAAGGGATTTTTTTGTGGTCGATCTCTATTTAAAATAATTTATCACAAGAAGAAATTAATACAGAAGAAGGGAAGTTATTCTTCAGCTGGCAGGTGGTGCAACATTGGAACTCATTGCCATAGAAGGCTGTGCAGGCCTTGAGTTTGTTTAAGACACATTAAAGTTCTTGATTAGTAAGGGGATCAAAGGTTACAGGGAGAAGGCACAGAATAGGCTTCAGAAACATCCTGTTTCTCGGATGCTGCCTGACCTGCCGTGCTTTTCCAGCACCTCTCCAATCTAGCCCCTTGAGAAACATCAGCAATGATCAAATTGCGGAGCAGACTTGATGGGTCAATTGGCCTGATTCTGCTCCTATTCCAGGCTGGTACTTGGAATGGGTAGATGCTCCAGGGTCACTACCACAGAACCAGGAACTTAGGTTCAAGTCCCACCTGTTCCAGAGGTGTGTAATAACATCTCTGGACTGGTTCATTAGAAAAGTCTACCAGAGGACAGGGATGTAAGGGCCAGTAATGCACAAGTCAATGCATCCAACTGCAGATCAAGACTGTCAGTTTGATTCCTACTTGACCTGAAGCAATGGACAATATTGCTATATTTCTAAACTGGCTGCATTTTTGACAATCTAACCAGGAGACCTGGAGGGCTCTTGTGGTGTAATGATAGTATCCCTCCCTCAAGCTGACAGATCTGTAGTTTCCTGGGTTAACCTTTGCCCATTTCTTAAACAACAATGTCATATTTGCAATCCTCCAGTCCCCCAGCACTAACCCCGTGTTCAGAGAGGCTTGGAAAACTTCTGTCCATTGGTCCACAAGCTGCTCCTTTATTTCTCTCAGCAAACTAGAATACATCCCATCCACAGCCTGGCAATTTCTGTTCCTGGAGTGCTTTAGTAGCTCTTCTTTATCTAGCATTGGACAGCTCAGTTGCACAACACCCATGTATTCAAGTGGGTCGTTGTCACCATTTTCTAATTTCGTAATGACACAACACAAGCAAACAATTCTTTTAATATCTCTGTCATATCCTTTGCTTCAGTGAGCAACTTACTCTGCTTGTGCCTTATGGATCTCACTTTATCCTTCAATAATCTTTCAGTGTTAATATGTTTGAAGAACATTTTACTATTGTTTTTGCACAGACTGCTATCCTTCCATCATGCTTCCTCTTAGCCATCATTATTTCAATGTTAGCCTCTCTCCTGTAGATCAAATCCCTACAGTGTGGGAACAGGCCCTTCAGCCCAACAAGTCCACACCGACCCTCCAGAGAGTAACCCATTCCCCTACACTTCCCCTGACTAATGCACCTAACCTACACATCCCTGAATACTATGGGCAATTTAGCATGGCCAATTTACCTAACCTGCACATCTTTGGACTGTGGGAGGAAACTACAGGATCCAGAGGAAACCCACACAGACACGGGGAGAATGTGCAAACTTCACATAGACAGTCGCCCAAGGCTGGAATCAAACCCAGGTTCCTGGCAACGTGAGGCAGCAGTACTAACCACTGAGCCACCATGCTGCCAAATATGTGGTACGCCCAATATGTGGTACTCTTCCTGATTTCTCTTGTTATTATTGATCCTGTATGTGTCATATGCCTCCTTTCTCTTCCTTACTATTTCATCAATATCTTTAGTCATTTGGGGCACTCCAGAAGTGAAAATCCGGATCTACACAGCATTTTCAACCGAGCTGAGTTTGTGGAGCCGGAGAGTCTCTTGATTCTGGTTTTCCTGAATTGTGAGGCAATATATTTTGCCTGGACATAACGACATGGGGTGAACTGCTTCAGTTCAAGAAGTCAGCTTTCTAACCACCTTCTCACAGGATTGGGCAAGAAACGCTATCCTTGCCAGTACCACATCACAAAGGAACTAAAAGCAGCAGGAGGCCATTCAGCCCCTCGAGACTAATTCACTGTTCAATGTGATCATGGTTGATCTCCTCTTGGCTTCAGCTCCACTTGCCTGCCCGCTCCCCATAACCCTTCAGTCCATCACTAATTGAAAGTCTGTCTCTATCTCCTCCTTAAATTCAAGCAGCATCCTCCACACTCTGGGAGAATGAATTCCACAATTTCACAAGCTCATTTCTGTTTTAAATCACGTGAATAAATTGGGAAAAAAAGTCATCCCTCCTTTAACAGCTGTGGCTGTTTATTTATTTTTATTGCATCTATAAAAGTGGGATGTCAAACAATTACATGAGAGATTAGGTTAATACACATGACTGAAGAGAGTGTGGAATGGAATTTCTGACATTGACAGAACTGTGCAATTTTTAATGTTATCCAGCTGAAATTAAGTTCAAATTTGTGAGGCTATTTGTTCATCATTGGGTATTGTTCCATGAAAGGAAACTGTAATTAGACTCAAAGCACAGCACCCAAAAGAGAAATGAGAAAAGGTCATAATTTCTACAAGATGCTGTTCTGGAAAACAAAAACAGGAGTGTTTTTATGGTCTTCTGCATTGAGAGAAGCTTGATTATTTGGCAGTCTGTGTTACCCACTACTCCAATGTGCATGGTTATCATAAAATCCTTACAATGTGAGAGCAGGTCATTCAGCCTAATGGGTCCACACCAACCCTCTGAAGAGCATCCAACCCAGACCCATCCTCCTAGCATTTCCCATACCTACACAGCCCTGTATACTATGGATAATCTGGCATGACCAATCCACCTATCGTGCACATCACAGAATCCCTCCAGTGTAGAAACAGGCCCTTTGGCACAACAAGTCCACACCAACCCTCCGAAGGGTATCCCACTCAGATCCATTACCCAACCCTATTACTCTACATGTACCCTCACTAATACACTAAGCAATTTGGCGTGGCCAATTTACCTAACCTGCACACCTTTGGACTGAGGGAGGAAGCTGGAGCACCCAAAGGAAACCCACGCAGACACAGGGAGAATAAGCAAACTCCACACAGACAGTTGCCCGAGGCTGGAATTGAACCTGGGTCGCTGGCGCTGTGAGGCAGCAGTGCTAACCACTAAGCCATCGTGCTGCACATCTTTACACTGTGGGAAGAGGCTGGAGCAGCTGGAGCAAACCCACACAGATACAGAGAGTGTGTGCAAACTCCACACGGCCAGTCACCTGGAGGTTGGAATCAAACCCGGGTCGCTGGAGCTGTGAGGCCACAGTGCTAACTGCTGAGCCACCGTGCCTTGAGTTCTCAACCATGAATATTCCAAGTTTGGGTTGTTTAGTAAATTCAAGGCTGACATAGATCTGTCAAGGAATCAAAGGTTCTGGGAAAAAGGCAAGAAATTCGAGGTGAGGATTATCAGAGCAGCCATGATCTCATTTGATGGGCTGAATGGCCCACTTCTGCTCCCAGGTCTCTATCTTCTTATCAATGTTCTATCACAGTGTGATAGTTTCTTTCTGCTGACACCATATACATGTTGCTTTTGGAAACTAACAAGTCAGGCTTGAATGTTAAAGTGTAGGGTTGTTTGGATGTTCTGAATTTTTTCTGTCTCAGGCTCCAAGAGAAATGTTCAACATAAAAAGATTATTGAGATAAATCAAATGAAGAGTTGAGACTGTGGGGAGAAAATTGTGCTGTGCGATGTATTGTCACAGGCTTTGTTAGCAATACAGTTCACTCTTCTATAACGTGAAGGTTGCATTCTTGTACAACCCTGTGTTATAGAGAGACCATACTTTAGAAACAGCGCTTAAAGTGTTGGTGCTGTCGAAGCACCATCCCCAATTTGTCACTCATGTTACAATGAATTTGCATTGACGAAACATGCATCATAAAAGAACAACCTGTATTGCGATTCCAGTGATTGTGAAGTCAATTCAATTCCCAACTCTGTCTATTTCATATTGATTTATTTGCACGTGCTCACTGATGTAATCTTACCTTTGTGTGTGTCACGTTGTTTCCTTAGAGCACATGGTCTTCAGTGCTCAGTTACAGCTTGCCAGCCTCAGTGGCTTGCATTAATTGTTAGCACAGAACAAGATTCAGGCAGCTTATTGTAGTGGGGAGCACTAAACAATCAAGGGGTGGAAACCTCACTGTGTAGATCATAGACACTCCAGGGCTTCATTGGGTGATAGGTGACTGTAAGAGGAGAATATCCTCAACAGAAGGCAAGGCAGCATGGTGACACAGTGGTTAACACTGCCACTTCACACTGCCAGGGGCCCCAGTTCAACTCCAACCCTGAGTGACTGTCTGTGTGGAGTTTACACATTCTTCCCATGTCTGTGTGTGTTTCCTCCGATTACCCCGGTTTCTTCCCACAGTCCAACGATATGCAGGTTAGATGGATTAACTGTGGAATTATGGGGTGGAGTAGGGGTCTGGGAGTGTTCATGCAGACTTGATGGGCCAAAAGTCATCTTTCTGTAATGTTGGGATTCTTCCGTTTCTGGAAGAGTGGGACCTCAGCGACATTAGGGAAAAATCTGGAAACTCCTGGGGTGGGGCAGAGCGTGTGGGGTAAGGATTCGCTCTCACAGCTTAGTCTGTACATCAGCAAGTACACCAAGAACAAGGGAATTTCCAAAGTCATGAGCTTGAGGGTAAAGTATTTCTGTTAGTTGTAATGTAACAGGGCTCAATGAAAATGGAAAAACTGAAAGGCCACTGGGGGCTGCAACACAGTAAGGGAACAGGAAGGATGGAGGAGACTTCCCTGGTCCTCACACAGAGCCTGCTACTCCTTGTAGAAACTCACATCTGCACAATAACTGCACAAAACAGCTGTTGACACATGCAAATTAGGCAGAGGAGGTTTCCCTCGGGATCGGGAGAATCACTCGACATTGGGAGGCCCAACCAACCTGTCTCCAATAATATTGTCATGTCACCTATCTGACTTCAGTTTGCCTTTCACCGGCAGAACAGGTGTTATCTGGGAACACACATTCCAGATCTTGGTCTAAAGCAATCAAGAGCATCACATGGTGGACATTAATTCTCTTCTTGTCACGTTGGCGAAACAGCTGTCATGAGAGCAAAGCATTTAAAAGCAGAACTTTTCCACTGGCAGGTGAAACTAAAACTAGGGAGCATAGCCTCAAAATAAGGGAGCACAGATTTAGGACTGAGTTGAGGAGGAACTTTGTCACCCAAAGAGTTGTGAATCTGTGGAATACCCTGTCAGTGAAATTCCTTCACCAAATCCGGATTATTTTCTAACATTTCCCACACAGTATCTGCTCATAGATTCCTCGTGGTTTGACCATGGCGGGAGCCCGAGTGCCACTGTTGAAGAATCCCTAACACAGTGCGGATAAGGAGATGGACGTTCATGAGAGGATGAGCAATGCTTAGCAATTCAAACTTCTCTCAGCCTCATGCTGTTTGAAGAGGCTGCTCATCTCTCACATCTCTGAACCTAGGTTCAGCAGCGAACATTACACCACAACAGACACTTTAACAGGGCAAGTGAACGTGTAGTTACAGAATTTAAATTTTATTCACAACAACGCAGTACCCATACAATCTGTGAATTTTCTTTTTCTTTGCCTCGTACTACATGCATGTGTAGTTCTGATTTCTGGTGTTGAATTGGAGAGTGCCCACTCTGTAGTTGGCACTGTTGGCTTAGAAAACCTGGACAGTCATCCATGGATACCCTTAAGCCTGAAGCATCCGGATACAGAGTCAGAGCTTAGACCTGAGTCTCAAATCCAGGAGACTTTCCATCCTGTCCATATGCACATTCACTCTCCTTGACTTGAATTTCTGCAGAGCATCCTTGGAGTGTCCTGGATTGAATCTTTTTGGAAGCCCACACGTAGCTTCTTTTTCCTTTAGGCATTTGCTGGCATCACCTTGTATCCATGAGAGGAAGGTGCACCTGGAATGATGCTGAGGATCCTTGTTCCACACTCACCATGCCACTGATGCTGAACACCTACAGTTGCAGCGATGGAATGCAGGACCCTCTTCATGTCCACCAGGCTGTCAGTGTGATGGACCTGAGTCTCCACGTGGACACTACTCTGTCCACAGAGATGAGCAAAGCCTATGTGCCAATGCCAACACTATACAGGTAATGCTGGTGGACCTCTCCATCCTTGTCTCCAGCTTCCCAAGTGTACATGACAAACCTGCCTGCTGTTCCATAGTTAGCTGGATACAAAATCATTAAAAACATTTTAAATTGTAAAAAGAATAATATGCCCAAATAGAGGGATATGGTTTATATATTGCAATGGTGACATTACAAAGCAATTCACTGCTGCAATGTTAACCATGGGCATCAAGAGAAAAGGCATGTCAGAATGAATATCAAGCAAAGCATTCTAATGGTGATGACTTGGAGATATGAGTCAAATGAGGCTGTCAGTTTTCAGTTGGTGAAAGTGAAGGACCCATGGAAATAGATGTTGCTCACATCTCTGAATCCAGAATTCAGGATAGAGTGAAAGTTCCCATGACCTGAAGGGGTGACGGAGATGACCTCCTCTTGCTGCACTACTCAAGGGGGTGAAGGTTCATGGACTTTCTCCAGCTCCATCACTTGTCAATCTGTTTCCACACCTGACATGGGTGCATAAGCACAGAAAAGATTAATCCGGGATATTTTAAATCAACTTTTCAAAACCTACAGCACAGGACCACCTGGCTCAGAGGTAAAGGTACTGCCACCATGCCTCAAGAGTCCTGGAATCGATTAATTGAACACTGTTCATCATGTCTCTAAATAGCTGAGTGCTGAGAAATGAATCATTCCTTCTTATAGTCGCCCCACATAAATAATATAACTGACTAAATGTGCATTTGCCAAGCCCAGGAATTGAATGTTATCTGACTTTGTATTTTGGCAGTGATAAGACATCAACTTTGATAAGTGGATTTCCAAAACAAGTCTTTTTCCAAACAAAGGAAATTACTGGAAGAAAGCAATAAAGGATCATAATTAACTTTTATCTTTCGCAATATGCAGCAGCCAAGCCATTCAGCAGCAGTAAGCTTCAAAATATTTCCTATCAGCCCATTGTGTATAAAGAACAACACACAACATTTATTCACCGCCTCTAAATGGAATTAGACACCAAAGCGATGTTAAGACAGGTGACTGAAAGTCCAGCCAAACGTATATTTCGCTGGAAATGAGAGTTTGTGAAGCTAAGAGGTTTTGGAAGGATTTTGGTCCCAGACAAATGAAGGTACAGCTACTAATGGTACAACAACAATAATCAGGAATGAACATGTAGGTAAAATTCAATGAATGCAAACAGCTGGTAGGAGAAGAAGGTATATTTGAGGTTTTTATCTCATCTGACTCAGAGTTCTTTGCCATGAGAATGCCGAAAGTTACTATTGGCCTATGTTTTTGATTCTTTGAAAAGAGAAAAATGAAATGTCTTGGCATGTTTCCTTTTCTCACAAGCTTTTCATGATTAGCTCACTTGGGATTATTCTGCAAGTATTGTTCAATGATGGAACATGTCATGTTCTGAGTTTTGTAAGTAGGCATTGGTTGAGTATGATCAATGCTTTGCCTATTGCAAGCAGCTGAAGGGACATGCTGTTTGACATGACCCTGAGTTATTGGGATAAATGGACAATATGCCTGGCATTTTATCAGCACTGAAACTCATACAGCAAATTTACTCTTCTGTGTGCTATGAAGAATTTATTTTTGGCTTCACAGCAACTATTGATGGAAGGTCAAGTGTGCTAAAATTTATACAAACATTTGATTTAAGATTATCATTCAATGGAATTCACTTCCATAGAAGCTACACAGAGACGTCTGAGGCAAAATAAACATGACCAAATACTACAGTTTCTTCAAACTACACAGAAGTGTGGAGGATAACAGATTCTTGGTGTGTTCCCCATGCCCTCCACTGACCAATCAAAGTCAACTTGACAACCAACCAGCATCCTTCTCTTGTGTTGTATAAATTATTGCTCCCTTGGAAATGTGGGATTCTTGCACCTGTCCCGCAGAGTGCAAGAGGGAAAACAATCACTAACATGTCTTCTCTTTTAGGAATATTTAAGTTCTGGATCTCCCACACCCCAACCACCACCACCAACTATGCCCCATCTATGTCTGGAGAACTTACTGTGGTCAGAATATTCTTTGTCAGGATATGATTAGGGATAGTGGAACTTTTTAACTTCTTTCATTTTCCCTACTGATCATGATTGTTAGGCATAAAATTAACATAGTGCTAAACAGGAGACCAACGTAAATCAATGAGCAAAAGGGTGAATGAGACTTGGGCAACAGATTTTTGGTTGAGTTAAATTCAGTGAAGTGCATGGTGGGAGGTCAGGAGGGCATGATTGCAGTTGGTCAGGAGAGCGGAAAGGTGAACATCCAGAGCAAATTCAGTGATCACCATTCTTATCTCCATGTGAGGTTCACACGGGTGGTTTTGTCCCAGGACACTGCACGGTCAAACGTGCTGAGAATATACAGCAGACCCTCAATCGTCTCTCGCAGTGACTGTTCACTACTTTTTGGGTATTTTTCTTCTGGCCAGTCTGTACTCAAACACATTGTCAATGACACTAGTGGGGAACTGAGCATTTTAATCACTTGTTGTCAAGATATTTCTGGGGACATTTGCAGTACTGTTTTAGTATCAGTGTAAAGTGGTTTTACTTCACTCCCAATGACGCAAATGTGGCCTGGAATCTGGGATTAGGTTGCTGACCTGAATCGAGTGAATTTGGATAGAGGGAGCTTTACTTTGCTTCCTTCCAGCCAGTTTGGATCTTAACCAGCTTCATAATCAATACAAAACTGAACTCTTAGGCACTAATGTTCAACTCGTAGAGTAGACGCACCTTTAGATACAGTAATGTTCTTCCTACACTTCTTAACGAAGCATCCCAGATTAGCTACAGCATGATTGAAAGATAAAATGGAATTCTCGTTACACTACAGCATTAAGTACTCCCAGGTCAGGCACAATGTAGGATTGATATTAATTTAATTCCTGCTACACGGCCATCAAGCACTTAAAAGGAATGTGCAGCATGGTTCGCTAACAGTGTAAAGGTTCCTTAATTCTGACCTGTTAAACCACCTTTAATCTGAAAATATGCAATGGCATCACTTCCTAAAACTACATTCCTGCTACATGTTATTTAAAGAGACATATTTCATTCTAACAGCCAGGACATCGAAGCACAGGTATTGAATGCTCATTCCAAGCCATCTCACTGCTGTATAGTGATTTTTGATCCCCCCTTGAATTTCAGCTGCCCCTTTCTCCTTTGCTGATATAACGGCAGTGATCCCTGCCACAACTTGAATCCATTGAGATGAGCCAATCCCTAAGGGACCTTACTTAGAAAGTTATTCTTTCTGGATGAGTGACTGTTGGCTGCTGCTTTGCTTCTGAGCTAGGATAATTGAGTAGTGACCATTAGCTAGCTAGAAACACTAGCTAATCTCTGCATCATTCCTGGGCTACTCAATTGCACTGAAGATCAGCAAGTGAAAGGCAGCAAACATTGATGAATGTATATTAGGTCGATTCTCCATGAGCTACTTCAGGAAGGGCATCTTTAGTTATTAGTTATTGCTCAGTGTACAGCACTCTGTTCTCTAACCAGGCTCACATCGCAGTGGCATACTGAGAGTGGGCTGCACTATTAAAATTGTCTTCTTTCTAATGAGATGTTCCTGTCTCCTCTCTCATTATCACATTGCTGTCTGTGGGACATTTCTACATGCAAATTGATTGTGGTTGTTCCCATTTTACAACAGTGACTACATTTCTAAATTGTTTAAGAGTTCATTGTAGGTGGTAACCTGTTAACAGGTATAATAGAGGTTTGGTTGGCTCAGAGGAAACAGAGAGACAGGATGCATAGGTAATTTTCAAGATGGAAAAATGTGACTAGTAGTCACATGTGATCAATGTTAGAGCCTGAACTATTTATATCAATAACTTGGAGGAAAGAACTGAAGGTGTGATCGGTAAATTGTTGATGATACAAAATTAGTTGGAAAGTAAATTGTGAAGAGGATACAAAGGGATATAAATAGATTAAAAGGACAAAAAGGAAAAGACTGACACAGCTACTTGATGTCTGAGCGCAATTACAACTAATGAAAACACACAAGTACAGAAATACAAAATAGGAAAGACAGTAAGCCAGCTCAGAAGAAAGATAGAGCCTCATCCCATGTTAAGTGAGACACCTATTATTTTTCAACAGCATCCCCCTAGTTTTAGGAAACAGCCACCTTGTGTCCTACATGTCAAGTCCTTTCAGGATCTTACATATTTTTATAAAGTCGCCTCTCATTCTTAAACTGCACTGGATACACCCCCAGCCTGTGTCAGGTTTCCTCATCAGATAATCCCCTCACTGCAGCTCTCCAAGCCAACCTTCTCTGAAGTGCCTCCAATGAATTTCTATCCTTTCTTAAAAAAGAAGACCAGAAGTATACACAGTAGCCCAGATGTGACCTCACCAACACTGTAGAACTGAACAACATATCTTTTATATTCCACTCTCCTTGTAGAAAATGAAAACATTTCAATTTCCTTTCTAATCACTTGCTATACTTGGATACTAAACAGCTTATGATTCAGGACCCACAGACCCCTCTATACCATCAGGTTCTGTGATCTCCCTCTTAATTTAAATATTAGGCTGCTTTTCTCTTCATTCTGCCAAATGTGAACAAGTTCACACTTTCTCACATTTTTTTCATTCACTCCCCACTTAATCTATTTCTATTCCTTTGCATCCTCTTCACAATTTACTTTCCAACTAATTTTGTATCAACAACTTTACCGATCACACCTTCAGTTCTTTTCTCCAAGTTATTGATATAAATAGTTCAGGCTCTAACATTGATCACATGTGACTACTAGTCACATTTTTCCATCTTGAAAATTACCTATGCATCCTGTCTCTCTGTTTCCTCTGAGCCAACCAAACCTCTATACCTGTTAACAGGTTACCACCTACAATGAGCTCTTAAACAATTTAGAAATGTAGTCACTGTTGTAATATGGGAACAACCACAATCAATTTGCACATAGAAATGTCCTACAGATAGCAATGTGATAATGAGCAGATAACCTGTGTTTGTGATGTTAATTGAGGGATAAATATTGGCCATGTGGACAATCTATTTCTTCAAGATGATGAGAGGACAGAGAAGGTAGACATAAAAGGTAGGCGTAAAATATCCCATGGTCCTATTTTAGGAGTTTACTGTGTACAAACTGGTTCTTCTGTTCCTACGTAATAGTAATGGCTACACTTCAAATGTACTTTATTGTTTGTGAAAGTGCAAATGCAAGTTTTTTCTTCCTGTTGTTGAGTTATGCATATGTTTTTGTGTAAGGTCGTACCTGAGGTATAAAATTGATTTGAAATTGCAAATTTCAAGATCTTGCTTGAGGTGGTAAACTTACTTCCAAACAAATTAAATGAATTTACACAAAGGCCATTTACTGATAATTGGTTCATTTAGAAAGCAGAAAATGCACATTTTCTGAGAGATTTTTGTAATGAAAGCAATCCTGGTAATCACGGAAGACACAATGGAACAGTATAGTAAGAAGTGATGAGAAAATGCTGCAATCATTTGGAATGCAGTTTGAAAAAAATTGTACTTCTATTGTTTTTGGAAGAGTTTTTGAATTTACTTCCTGGGATGTGGACATTTTTTCATTCCCAATTGTTCTTGAACTGAGTGGCTTGGTAGACCATTTCAGAGGGCAGTTAAGAGTCAATCCCATTGCTGTAGGCCTGGAGTCACCTGTAGGCCAGACCAGATAAAGACAACAGTTTCACATGACTTGGAGACAGTGAGGACTACAGATGATGGAAGGCAGAGGCAATAAATGTGATGCTGGAAAAGCATAGCAGGTCAGAGAGCATCTGCAGGGCAGGAAACTCAATGTTTCCTGCTCCTCAAATGCTGTCTGACCTGCTGTGTTTTTCCAGTTTCACATTAATTAACAAGTGATGATATTTTTATGTTACTATTATTGAGCACAGCTTTCAAGTGAAGCAGAGGTAAATGGATTCTTAACTACCATGGGGATGAATGGGATGTAGAGTTGAGATTAACCATGATCTTATTGAAAGACAGAGTAGGTTGGAAGGTTGGAGTGGCCTAGTCTTGTTCCTTGTTCGTATGTTCATATTTAATTCCAGATTGATTACTTGAATTTTAATTCCATCAGCTGCTATAGTGAGATTTTAATCCACATATCCAGAGCAACATCCCGGGTTTCTGGATTACCAACCCAGTGATATTATCAGCAAGTCTCTCTCTCTGCCATATGATAAATGGACCAGTGAGCTCAGTTTGCAAGAAGATAAGCATGTGGTTAAGAATGAAGCCAGCAGCTCAGGTTTAACCACATCACTCATTGTGGTAGTTCCTGGAATAAAACAAAGAACTGCAGTTGATGGAAATCTGAAACTTAGCAGGTCTGGCAGTATCTGTGGAAAGAAAACAGAGTTGACATTTTGAATCCAGTAAGTTTAATTTCTGTTCTTGCTTGTAGTTCCTGGAGAACCTGGCCCATCACCTTACCTTACGTGAGTTGAGTGGTGACTTCAAACTATATACATTTCGGTATAGTTTGAACAAAGAACAAGGAACAATACAGCACAGGAACAGGCCCTTCGGCCCTCCAAGCCTGCACTGACACATTTTGCCCTTCCATACTAAAACTGTCTTCACTTACAGGGGACGGTCCGTATCCCTCTATTCCCTTCCTATTCACGTACTTGTCCAGGTGCTTCTTGAATGCTGCTATTGCGTCTGCTTCCATCATCTCCTCTGGCAGCATGTTCCAGGCACACACCACCCTTTGTGAGAAAAACATGCTTTGCACATCTCTTTTGAACTTGCCCCCTCGCACCTTGAACCTGTGTCCCCTAGTCATTGACCCCTCAACCCTGGGAAAAAGCCTTGTACTTTTCACTCTATCCAGGCCATTCACAATATTACAAACTTATACCAGGTTGCCCCTCACCCTCCTGCCATTCCAGTTTTCCAAAGATGAATGATATCGATGGTCTACTGTTGACTGTAACAAAACACCTAATGAAATAATGTCGATCAAATAAGCAATTCCGGAATTAAGTTGGGCCCTGTTGAAGAAGGAGTCTTTCCATCAGGTCTCCTTTCAAAGTTGTTAGCCTTAGTGGCATTCCTTTCAAACAGATCATCTCCCATTTTGAAGATTTTACCACATGGTAAAGTTCTGTCTTCAAAATAGTTGATGTCCCATTTGCGCCCCAAGACTTTTCTTTGGAATTGTTTAAAGGAAGAATCATATCAGACTTGAAATGTTAACTCTTTCTCTCTCAGCAAATGTTATGCTATCCAACACAAGAAGAATCCTTTCCCCCTTCTTCTCAGGGCAAATAAGAATGGGAAATAAGTGCTGATCTGACCTGGATGGACACTTCCTGAGAAGGAAACGTTGAGTGGGTTGGATTGTTTTCTTGACAAGTGATATCAAGTTGACTTGGAGACAAAGAAGGAGCTGAGATAAAACTGTAGCTTTCTAGGAGAAGAAGGAGAGACAGAGAGATTTCTAGAGCTTGGGATCAAGATAGTGGAAAGCATAGCCACTGAGAGTGGAATGAAGAGAAAATGGGAGACAAACAACAAATTTGAATTGGAGGAGTACAGAGATCTGAGAAGATGATAGAGCCAGAACAGAGTTGAACATGAGCATGAGAACTTCGCTCAATGTCTGGCAACTAATGTAGGTCAGCATGCATCTAGCTAGTGATTAAATGGGACTTGAGCAAGTTAGGATACAGGCAGCAGAATGTTTGATGAGCTTTTGTTTACATTTGTTCATGAGAAATGGACAGTGCTGATTATGCTTGCATTTATTGCCTATCCACAACTACCCAGACAGCAGCTAAGAGTCAACCACAATGCTGTAAGTCTGGTGTCACATATAAGCCCAGACCAGATAAGGTCAACAGATTTCCTTTCTTCAAGATCATTAACAAAGAACATAGAACATGGAACGTTACAGTGCAGTACAGACCTTTCAGCCCTCGATGTTGCGCTGACCTGTGAAATTAATCTGATGCCCATCCAACCTACACCATTTCATTTTTATCCATATGTATATCAAATGCCCATTTAAATGGGCGGCACGGTGGCACAGTGGTTAGCACTGCTGCCTCACAGCGCCAGAGACTCGGGTTCAATTCCCGCCTCAGGCAACTGTCTGTGTGGAGAGTTTGCACATTCTCCCCGTGTCTGCATGGGTTTCCTCCTTGTGCTCTGGTTTACTCCCACAGTCTAAAAATGTGCAGGTTAGGTGAATTAGCCATGCTAAATTGATGCTAAATTGCTGTAGTGTTAGGTGAAGGGGTAAATGTAGGGGAATGGGTCTGGGTGGGTTGCGAGTCAGTGTGGACTTGTTGGGCCAAAAGGCCTGTTTCCACACTGTAAGTAATCTAATCTAAATGCCCTTAACATTGCAAGCAAGCTGTTCCAAGACCCTACTACTTTCTGAATAAAGAAACTACCCCTGATATCTATCCTAAATCCATCAGCCCTCAATTTAAAACTATGTCCCCTCATGTTAACCTTTACCATCCGAAGAAAAAGGCTCTCACTGTCCACCCTATCTAACCCTCTGATTACCTTATACATCTCGATTAAGTCATCTCTCAACCTTTTTCTTTCCAATGAAAACAGCCTCAGTTCCCTCAGTCTTTCCTCATAAGACCTTCCTTCCATACCAGGCAACATCCTAGTAAATCTCCTCCAAACTCTTTCCAAAATTTCCACATCCTTCCAATAATGCGGTGACCAGAACTACATGCAACACTCCAGATGTGGTCTTACCAGTGTCTTGTACAGCTGAAGCATGACCTTGTGGCTCTGAAACTCAATCCCCCAATCAATGAACACAAACACACTATATGCCTTCTTAACAACTCTATTGCCCTGGGTGGCAACTTTGAGGGATTTATGCACCTGGACAGTGAGAGCTCTCTCTGTTCATCTACACTGCCAAGAATTTTACCATTAGACCAGTACCCTGCATTCCTGTTACTTCTTCCGAAGTAAACTACCTCACACTTTTCCACATTAAACTCCATTTGCCACTTCTCAGCCCAGCTCTACATCTTATCTATGTCCCTCTGCAACCCACAACATCCTTCAGCACTATCCACAACCCTATCTACCTTAGTGTCATCCGCAAATTTACTAACCCATCCTTCTACGCCCACATCCAGATCATTTATAAAAAATGATGAACAGCAGTAGACCCAAAACAGATCCTTGCGGCACATCACTGGTAAATGATCTCCAGGATGAACATTTCCTTTTACCCACCACTTCTTTCCCACTTCTTTCAGCTAGCCAATATCTGCTCCAAATCATTAATTCACCTTCAATCCCGAAACTCCGTATTTTGTGCAACAGCCTACCGTGTGGAACCTTATCAAACACCTTACTGAAATCCATATACATCACATCAATCACTTTACATTCATTCACCTGTTTTGTCACCATCTCGAAAAACCCAATAGGGTTAGTGAGGCACGATCTACCCTTCACAAAATCATGTTGACTATCCCTAATCAAATTATTCCTTTCCAAATGATTTTAAATCCTATCTCTTATAACCTTTTCCAATACCTTACCCACAACTGAAGTAAGGCTCACTGGCCAATAATTACCAGTGTTTTCTCGACTCCCCTTCTTAAACAAGGGAACAACATTTGCTGTCCTCCAGTCTTCTGGCACTACTCCTGTCGACAATGATGACATAAAGATCGAAGCCAAAGGCTCTGCAATCTCCTCCCTGGCTTCTCAGAGAATCCAAGGATAAATCCCATTCGGCCCAGGGGTCCTATCTATTTTCAGATCTTCCAAAATTGCTAAAACCTCCTCTTTGTCAACCTTAGTCCCATCTAATCTAGTAGCCTGTATATCCATATTCTCACTAACATTGCCCTTTTCCAATGTAAATACTGACAAAAAGTATTCATTAAGCACTTCCCATGTCCTCAGATTCCACACACAACTTCCCACTATTATCTTTGATTCATCTTAATCTTACTCTATTCATTCTTTTATTCTTGATGTACCTCTTGAAGGCCTTTAAGTTTTCCTTGTTCCTATCAGCCAACAACTTCTCATGCATCCTCCTAGATCTTCTTAGCCCTCTACTTAGATCCTTTCTGACTAACTTATAACTCTCAAGACCTCTAACTGAGCCTTCAACCCTCATCCTCACATAAGTTTTCCTCTTCCTTTTCCTCTTCCTTCAATTTATTTCATAAACCATGGCTCCCTCTCTTGACAACTACCTCCCTGCCTGATATAGTTATCAAGGACTCACAGTAGCTATTCCTTGAATAAACTCTACATTTCAAGTGTGTCCATCCCCTGCAATTTCCTTTCCCATCCTATGCATCCTAAATCTTGCCTAATTGCATCATAATTGCCTTTCCTCCAGTTATACCTCTTTCCCTGCAGTATATACCTATCCCTGCCCATTGCTTTTGTAAACATAACCGAATTGTGGTCACTATCACCAAAGTGCTCACCTACTTCCAAATCTAACACCTGGCTGGATTCATTCTCTGGCTAAATCCAAGGTGGCCTCGCCCCTTGTCGGCCTGTCGACATACTGTGTCAGAAAACCCTCCTGCACACATTGAACAAAAACTGACCCATCTAAACTACTTGAACTATTGTATTCCCAGTCAATATTGGGAAAGTTTAAAGGCCCCCATAACAACTACCCTGTTACTCTCGCTCCTATTGAGAATCATCATTAGTGAACAAGTTGGGTTTTTACTACAATCAGCAAGCATTACATGAGTCTGGGTTTTTTTAAACTCCAGATTTTAAAACAGAAATAATTCAGAGATGGGAAGCTAGGCAGAAGCACATTGGAATAATCGAGTCTGACATTAACAAAAGGCATAAATGAGCATTTCAACACCAGACAGGCTGAGGCAAGGGTGAAGTTAAGCAGTGTTACAGAAATGGAAGGAGACAATTTTGATGATGAAGAGGTTATAAGGTTGGAAGCTCAGTTCAGGGTCAAATAAGACAGACATAACCATTCCTGACAAATTATTCTTTATAACAGGCATGGACAAGATGAACAAATTAGGAATTTACAAGCAAAAAAAAAGTTATGATTTATTCCTGCAAAGGATAACAGAACTGTGCAATAGACTAATTGTTAAGTTAGTGAAGTACATTCTTCATTAATTGTTTGAGAGAGAAAAAAAGGATAGAAAGATACAAAAAGGAAATCACTTGGTGATGTTGTTTAATGACATGAGGACAGATGTGCTTGAACCTTGCTGGGAAAGTGATTCTTAGAATGTGCCAGTTTATATTTGCGCACCACTGTCCTACCTTTTACTTGTATGGTATCAGTTCTGGATCTGTGAGTCTCACCTTCAGCTCAAACTTAACAGTTATAGACTCAAGCTCCACTTTAAACTCAGATCTTGTTGCTTATAATGTTGCTATGGGCACCGTCCAGACTTGGGCTGAGAAAGTAACAAGGAACATTGCTGCCACACAAAGTCAGGCAATGGTCATCTCCAACATGAGAGGATCTAACAATCTCCCCATGACAATCAATGGCATTACCATCAGAGTCCCTTGATGAACAGCTTTGAGACTAACACCAATCAGAAACTGAACTGGATCATCCAGTAATTTACTGTAACCAAAAGAGAAAATGCTGGAAAATCTCAGCAGGTCTGGCAGCATCTGTAAGGTGAGAAAAGAGATGACGTTTCGAGTCTAACTGACCCTTTGTCAAAGCTCTTTGATAATTTACTGTGTCTGCAGAGGCAGAGAATTGTGCAGTGAGTAACTCACCTTCTGTGCCCTCAAAGCCTCTCCTCCATTGAGAAAACACAAATCAGCAGTGATACACTATTTGTCTGGATGTGTGAAGCTCCAAAAACACACAAGAGCTCAAGAAACTCAACATCATCCAGGACAAAGAAATCCTCTTGATGAGCACCTCACCCATCTCTCCATTGTTAACACATTGACAGCAAAGTGTACTGTCTCCAAGATGCATTGAAGTAACTTACCTGGGTTTGTTCAAGAGCACGTTTCAAATCCAAACCTCTGCTATTCAGGAAAACAGCAGCAGGTACTTGGAAACACCACAACATGCAAGTTCCCCCCCCCCAAGTCACACACCATCCTAGAACTATATTGTGTCACTGGGTCAAAACCCTGGAACTATCTTCCTTGCAGCACTGTGAGTGTCCACACCCCTCAGACTGCAGCAAACTTAAAAGACAGCTCACCACCATCCTCTCCAGGGCACTGACGGATGGTCAATAAATGCTGACCAACGAAATAATGCTCACCTTAACTGAATGAATGAAGGAATGTTCCTTGTGTAATAGATTTACAAAAAGACTTACATTTATATAGTCCTGTCCACAAACTCCCAAAAACCTTCACAGTGCATGAGGTGCTTTTACAGTGAGGTTACTGCTGCAGGAAGCCAAATTGTACTCAGCAAGATCACACAAACCACTCCATGACATTCGCAACTAATCAACATTGTGCGAGATTAGTTGGACAGACAAATATTCAGCCTGGTACTGGGGAGGTCTCCACCATTATTCTTCAAAACAGTGTCGTAGGAACCTTTTACTTCCAGCTTTGGGAACTAATGGGGAATTAACATTTCAGCTGAAAGATGCTGACAAGTCAGCACTCCCTGAGGTACAGTACGGGGGACATCAGAATTGCTTTTTGAGTCTGGAGTGGGATTCAAGGTTGTAACCCACTGACTCAGATGTGAGAGTGTAACATATAGCCAGAGTCACAGTTAACAATTCATAGAACAGTAGGACCATAGAATCCCTACAGTGTGGAAACAGGCCATTTGGCCCAACACATCCACACTGATCCTCCCAGAAGTATTCCACCCAGACCCTTTCCCCTTTAACTTGACATTTCCCATGACTAATGCACCTAACCAAAGCATCTGTGAACATTATGGTCAATTCAGGTAACCTGCACATCTTTGGACAGTGGGAGGAAACCGGAGCACCCAAAGGAAACCCACTGGGAGAGTGTGCAAACTCCACACTGATAGTCACCTGAATCGAACCCAGATCCCTGGCGCTGTGAGGCAGCAGTGCCACCAACTGAGCTACTGTGCCACCTCAAACCACTGAACCATTGGTGGAAAGGAAAAGATGGTCCTAACAAAAATGAAGCCATGAGCTAAAACCAGCAAGGGATCTTGGTACAAATGCTGAAAACAAATCTGGAGCATTTCAGTTCACTTTTCCACTGACAAAATTAACAAAATCCTTCTATCCTTATGTCACACCTCACTGGAAATCAAGTCCAGAGTCAACACAAAGTTAAAGGTTTTATAAGTGTATGCAAAATTCTGCTATTTACATGTTTTTTACATTGAGGTTGACAGAAATCACGAATCAGATTTCTCTACTTATCAAGAATTACAAGTTACGAGAAATAAACTGATTCTAGCTACAGATGGGCAACTATGAACTGTTGACATTTCACTCTACTAATTACAAATTTAACCCCCCTACAGATACATACAGTCAGATAGACATACAAAAATGACTTGGTTTTATGGGCAGAGGGAAAGATATTCATAGAGTAGAATTATAGAATCCCAGCAGTGTGGAAACAGATCATTGAGTCACACCAACCGAAGAACATCCCACCCAGACAAACCCTATCCTGTCCCTGTAACCTTGTATTTTCCAAGGTAACCCACCTAGCCTCAACATCCCTGGACACAACAGAGCAATTTCCCATGGCCAATACACCTAACCTGTACACCTCTGGAATGTGGGATGATACCTGAGCACCCAAAGGAAACCCAAGCAGGCATAGGGAGAATGTGCAACCTCCACACAGATAATTGCCTGAAGTTGGAATCGAATCCAGGTCCTGTGAGGCAGCTATACTAACCACTAAGCCACCATGCTTCCCACTTTGTAATCTTTCAATGGTCCCTACAGAGGGTTTGCTGAAATGTCAAGATGTACTGTTCCTTGATCTTCCTCCTTCAGTAACTTTCACTTGCTTGCAGGAGGCACAGAGTGACTGGTTCATATTTAGAAAGTTGCTGACTTATTGGTTAAGAACCACAGCTTACAACAACTGCTGGGAGGATGCAAACTTGTTATCTGCAGGCTTAAGATATTTATTTTCACTGCAGAGCAAGAGTCAGCTCTTTCCTTTTTAACAGTCTTTTCACTAAATATTCCACAAGTTGTTCCATTACCTGGGAGCCAATCATAAAGATGTTGGCAGGCAGAAGTCTTTTGGGCTGTTGACAATGCATTTTTATTCCCTCGACCAATCAGCTTTTTGTTGTCAGCTGCATCTCCCACCCCGGCTCCAACTCATCTGTAGAGAGCTGCCCCGCATTACTTAAACAAGCAGCAGAGTAAACAACACTAACAATGAGTGTCAGGAATCTGGCTTTAAAACATACAGCAATCCTTTCCATAATCTTTGGATTTAAGTCAGTCCTTTTCCTTTTTCAGCCCAATAAATCATACTGAAAACTAGAAAATCAGAATCTTTACATTTTTAAACGTTATCCAAATTCCAGCAGTAAAGAGAGATAGAGACCTAAAATCATTATTTATTGTTCTGTGCCAGTCATGTGATATTATTAGCTCATGCAATCAATATTGATCAGTCAGAATCCAGAGAATCAACTTCACACACAGATGAAGTGAGATGACCAGTTTGTATCAACTCTGCATTTGTACAATGGAATCATAGCTGAGAATATGCCACTGGGCAAAAGGACAGAGCTGGTATTGTCACAAAGCTGGTCCTTTTTTTCTAAAAGTTGTTCCTTTTCTCAAGGATAATGGGCCCTTGATATTTTTTAGAGAGGTTGTAAACAGTCCTGACTCCGACTAGACTAGTTTGGTACCGAGATTAAAGGGTGCTGAGACTCCTTTTTGTTTATATGTAAACAGATGAGACTTCAGGCCAAAGTGGTCATGTTTTAGAAGTGACCTGAATAATTAAAGGGGAGTGGTCAGCTCTCCAGCTGAGCAACTCAGTCCAGAACTAATTGGGAGTTCAGCAGTGGACTGTGTGAACAGGCTCTCTCTCTTTCTGCCCTTCTAACTTCAACCTGTAAGCATCCGTTCCTTTTTTAAACTGTGTTTTAAAGAGGTTTGCTTAGTGGGACTGTTATGTATATTCTGAACAGCATAATTAAGTCTAATTTGGATAGACTGAGTTCTGTAGGGGTTCCTTATTCTGTTCTTTGTGTTTCATTATGTAATTTTGTGAATAAATTTTTGTCTGTATTAAAACCCGGTAGTCAACCTCGCTAACTTACTCTGGGTGATTTTCACTGTACACTTACCGAAACAAATTGCAAAGTAATGGTCTGGGCTGCCTGCTTAAGAATGCTTTGAGTGGTCTGGCGTAGTCTATGATAGCACTTATCTGTGGAAACTGAAATACGTGACAAATACAGGATAATTGATAAAAATAGAGCAAAACGTTTGGGATATTTTAACTTGACACGTGTACTGTTGATCAATGGGAACTCTAAGCTTTTGCATAAAATATAAACATGAAACTTGGGGGAATGATATGATCTGCACAAGATGTATTCTGGAGATTGAACGAATGACAAGTTTGATGACAGACTTTCAAAGAAACGTTGATCCATAAAAAGGATCTAAAGATGGCTGGGCAGGTGATGTGCTGTAGCTGTATGATGTGGGAGCTGGCTGATCCCATTGTGAACGGCAGTGACCACATCTGCAGCAAGTGTTGGTTGCTGGAAGAACTCCAGATCAGAGTTGATGATCTGGAATCTGAGCTTCAAACACTGCGGCACATCCGGGAGGGGGAGAGTTACCTGGATGCTTTGTTTCAGGAGGCAGTCACACCTGGGAGATTAAGTAATTCACATTCAGCTAGTGATCAGGCACAAAAGAGTGTGACTGTAAGTGAGGCAGGTAGGGGGAACCGGAGTTCAGGAGTGGAGGAACCTCAGCCCTTGACCTTGTCCAACAGGTACGAGATTCTTGCTCCCTATTCGGATGAGGAAAAGGGCTCTGGACAGGATGAGCCAACTGACCAAGGCACCATGGTCCAGAAGGCCATACAAGAGGGGGGAGCTAATAG
>NC_057721.1:76478256-76519964 GCF_004010195.1 Chiloscyllium plagiosum
GAGTGTAATAAGAAATTAGAGGATCAAATATGAAGGTAGGCTAGCCAGAAATTTTAGAAATAATAGTAAAAGTTTCTTTCAGTACATAAGAAACAAACGACAGGCAAAAGTAGACATTGGGCCACTTCAAACTGATGCAGGAAGCCTAGGGATGGGAGATAAGGAAATAGCAGGAGAACTTAATAAGTACTTTGCGTCAGTTTTCACAGTGGGAGACATGAGTAATATCCCAAAAATTAAAGGGTGTCACGGGGCTGAGTTGAGTATGGTTGCCATTACGAAAGAGATAGTGCTAGAAAAGTTAAAAAGTCTTAGAATTGATAAATCTCCTGGCCCCGATGGGATACACCCTAGAGTTCTGAGAGAGGTGGCTGAGGAAATAGCAGAGGCATTGGTTGAGATCTTTCAAGAGTCACTGGAGTCAGGAAAGGTCCCGGATGATTATAAGATGGCTGTTGTAACCCCCTTGTTCAAGAAAGGATCAAGGCAAAAGATGGAAAATTATAGGCCAATCAGCTTAACCTCGGTTGTTGGTAAAATTCTAGAATCCATCATTAAGGATGAGGTTTCTAAATTCTTGGAAGAGCAGAGTCTGATTAGAACAAGTCAACATGGATTTAGTAAAGGGAGGTCATGCCTGACAAACCTGTTGGAATTTTTTGCAGAGGTAACAAGTAGGTTAGACCAGGGAAACCCAGTGGATGTGGTTTATCTAGACTTTCAAAAGGCCTTTGATAAGGTGCCACACGGGAGGCTGCTGAGCAAGGTGAGGGCCCATGGTGTTCGAGGTGAGCTGCTGGGATGGATTGTGGATTGGCTGTCTAACAGAAGGCAGAGAGTTGGGATAAAAGGTTCTTTTTCAGAATGGCAGCCGGTGACGAGCGGTGTCCCGCAGGGTTCGGTGCTGGGGCCACAGCTGTTCGCATTATATATTAATGATTTGGATGAGGGAACCGGGGGCATTCTAGCGAATTTTGCCGATGATACGAAGTTAGGTGGACAGGCAGGTAGTACTGAGGAAGTGGGGTGGCTACAGAAGGATCTAGACAGGTTGGGAGAGTGGTCCAGGAAGTGGCTGATGGAATTTAACGTGAGCAAGTGCGAGGTCTTGCACTTTGGCAAAAAGCATAAAAGCATAGACTACTTTCTAAATGGTGAGAAAATTAATAAAGCCAATGCACAAAGGGATCTGGGAGTGCTAGTCGAGGATTCTCTAAAGGTAAACATGCAGGTTGAGTCCGTGATTAAGAAAGCGAATGCAATGTTGTCTCTTATCTCAAGAGGGTTGGAATATAAAAGCAGAGATGTACTACTAAGACTTTATAAAGCTCTGGTTAGGCCTCATTTGGAGTACTGTGTCCAGTTTTGGTCCCCACACCTCAGGAAGGACATACTGGCACTGGTACGTGTCCAGCGGAGATTCACACGGATGATCCCTGGAATGACAGGTCTAACATATGAGGAATGGCTGAGGATACTGGGATTGTATTCGTTGGAGTTTAGAAGATTAAGGGGAGACTTAATAGAGACGTACAAAATAATACATGGCTTGGAAAAGGTGGATGCTAGGAAATTGTTTCCGTTAGACGAGGAGACTAGGACCCGTGGACATAGCCTTAGAATTAGAGGGGGTCATTTCAGAACAGAAATGCGGTGAGATTTCTTCAGCCAGAGAGTGGTGGGCCTGTGGAATTCATTGCCACGGAGTGCAGTGGAAGCCGGGACGCTAAATGTCTTCAAGGCCGAGATTGATAGATTCTTGTTGTCTAGAGGAATTAAGGGCTACGGGGAGAACGCTGGTAAGTGGAGCTGAAATGCGCATCAGCCATGATTGAATGGCGGAGTGGACTCGATGGGCCGAATGGCCTTACTTCCACTCCTATATCTTATGGTCTTATGGTCTTAAAAATGTTTGAAAGAATATGAATGGGCAAATGATTCGGTATATGACACTTGTTTGATCTCAACTGGAGTGTGGTATAGATTTGTGGCATTATGAAAAAGATGATTCGGAGACACTGGTGTTGGACTGGGGTATACAAAGTTAAAAATCACACAAGGCCAGGTTATAGTCCAACAGGTATATTTGGAAGCACTAGCTTTCGGAGCACTGCTCCTTCATCAGGTGATTGTGGAAAAAGATGTGAGTGTATTGGAGAGAGTGAAAAAGTAATTTACACAAATGATTCTAAGAACGAGAACCTTCAGTGATAAGGATAGATTGAAAACATTGGGATTATTCTTCTGAGTGAGAAGGAGACTAAGAAGAGATTTAATGGAAATCCAAATCATGATGGGGTTGGACCAAGTAGATAGGGAGAATTTGTCTGCTTGAAGAAGAAAAATGAATAAAAAGGCAGAGATTTAAAATGATGTACAAATGAAGCAAGGGTGACGCGAGAAAGTTTTCTCACACAGTGAGTAGTTAGGATATGGAATGCACTGTCTGGAAATGTGGTAGAGGCAGGTTCAATTGAGTCACTGAAAAGAGCATTATTTGATTATTTGGCTCGAGATATTATGCGAGGGTGTGTGGTAAAGGTATAAATGTAGATTTCACCAGTTTCCTCATTTTCCCAACCCACATCTTATCCCAGACCCAGCCTCCCAACTCAACACCGGCCTCTTGACCTGTCCTACCTGTCCATCTTCCTTCCCTCCTCTCCGACCTATCACCTTCACCTCCCACCTTTATCTACCAATCGCATTCCCAGTACCTTCTCCTCAGCCCCACCACCCTCCCATGTATCTCTCAGCCCACCTGGGCCACCTCCTTATTCCTGATCAAGAGCTCATGCCTGAAACATCGACTCTCCTGCTCGTCAGATGCTGCCTGATCTGCTGTGCTTTTCCAGCGCCACACTTTTTGACTCTGAATCTCCAGCTTCTGTAGTCCTCACTTTCTACTAGGAAATTGGCACAGGACAGAGATGCTCATTTGAAGAGCAGGTGTAGAAATGCTGGACCAAATGGTCTCCTTTCTAGAGAATGTTTCTGGTATTAGCTTGACCTTTGATTTTTAATCACTTGAGGTGAGCTGACTATGTCTGGTTGCACTGACACAATAAATGCATCAATGATTTTTAAAAACCTTTTTGATAACTCAGATCAATGTACAGGACATTTTCACAGATATACAGTGATCAGATTTTTTTTATCCCAGGACCTTTTGATATATCATGTTGACATGTTCTGACCATCATGTCACAAATATTTTATTAATATTTAAAAGACACCTTTAACATCATTTGCCAACAATGTCAGATGATGTATCATTAGATGCAGAGTGGAGCATTCTTGCCTTCTCACTTCTGGGATCTTTGTCGTCCATCTCAGAAGAGAATGGAATGAGAGAGCAAGTGGAGAGGCATAGCATCATTAAGACACAGAAATGTGTGATTCAGTCCTTGAGATCACGCCAGCTTTCTGTACAGCAATGCAATCAGTCCCATTCCCTCACTCCATGTCTGTAACACTGACAGTTTGTTTGCATCAAATTCTCAAAAGTCCCTTTGAAACCATTCACCGTTTCTCCATAGACCTCCCGCCTAGTTAACAAGGTCCAGGTTATTGCCACTTGCCTAAAGAAATTCTTCATCGCATTCTTCTCTGCATTTCCTTCCCAAAAAATGTAAGTCTGTGTTCCTTGTACCTTTGGCTAATCCTTTGTTTGCAGTATCTAAATCTGTTGTAATCATGTCCAAGTCTCTCTTCAAGGACAACAACTGCAGCTTCCCTGACCTGACCTCAAAACTAAAACCTCTCCAATAACACATGAGAATTGTGTGGTTCTGAACATTCTTTTGTTCTGGGGATGTGGACAACATTGGCACTGTTTACAGTCTAATTCTCTTTGTCCTATGCGTGGTAAGAATCAGTTGTGTATCATGGCAGTAGAGGCAACACACATAAATTGATAGAAGTCACCATTGTCTCAGAGGATGGCTACATATTAGAGACTATGGGTGCTGGTTAAAACTGAGGGTCACTACACCTCAGACCAGGGGAGGGTTTGAGAATGTTAGACCTTCAGAGTAACCTCAGCTGGTGAGTGAGGGCATTAAACCCCGTGCAGGTGTGTGAGGTAATTAAACCCCAAGCGGGTGTGTGAGGGAATTGAATTCCAGCTGCTGTGTCAGGGAATTAAACCCCATGCTGCTGACATCATTTTGCAGCATAAACCAGTCATCTGAGCTGACTGACATGGACTCAATGTGCAGTAGAAAGTGAGGACTGCAGATGCTGGAGATCAGAGTTGAGAGTGTATTGCTGGAAAAGAACAGCAGGTCAGGCAGCATCCAAGGAGCAGGAAAATTGATGTTTCAGCCATAAGCCATTCATCAGGAATGAAGCTTGTGGGCCGGGTGGCTGAGAGATAAATGGGGGGAGGGTGGGGCTAGAGGGAAGGTAGTTGAGAAAGCAATAGGTAGATGAAGGTGAGGGAGAAAGTGATAGGTCGGAGAGGAGGGTGGAGCGGATAGATGTGAAAGGTGATGGACAGGTCAAGAGGGCAGTGCCGAGTTGGAGGCTGGGGACTGGGATAATGTGGGGGGAGGGGAAAGGTGGAAACTATTGAAATTCACACTGATCCCCTGTGGTTTTCTGGGTCCCAAGGTGGAATATGAGTTGTTCTTCCTCCAGGTGTCAGGTGGTAAGGGTTTGGCGATGCAGGACGCCCAGGACCTCTATGCTCTTGATGGAGTGGGAGGGGAAGTTGAAGTGTTCAGCCACGGGGCGGTGGGGTTGATTGGTGCAGGTGTCCCAGAGATGGTCTCTGAAACGATCTGCAAGAAGACTTCCTGTCTCCCCAATGTAGAGGAGACCACACCGGGTGCAACCAATACAGTAGATGACATTGGTGGAGGTACATGTAAATTTCTGTACAGATGTGGGTGTCTTTGATGGAGGTGAGGGGAGTGGTGTGGGCACAGGTTTTGCAGTGGCAGGGGAAGGTGCCTGGATTGGGGTCTGGGTTGGTGGAGAGGCCTGGGAAGGGAAATTGCGGTCTTGGAAGAAGGAAGCCATCTGGGATTTTCTAAGGTGGAATTGGTAATCCTGGGAATAGATGCGGCAGAGGCGGAGGAATTAGGAATAAGGGATCGTGTTTTTATAGGAGGTAGGGTGGGAGGAGGTGTAGTCTAGGTAGCTGTTGGAGTCGGTGGGCTTGTAGTAGATGTCTGTAGTTAGTCGGTCACCAGAGATGGAGATGGAGAGGTCCAGGAGGGGAGGGAGGTGTCCAAGATGGTTCAGGTGAATTTGAGGTTGGGTTGAAAGATGTTGGTGAAGTTGGTGAACTGTTCGACCACCTCATGGGACACGAGGTAATGCCGATACAGTCGTCGATGTAGCAGAGGAACAGGTGGGGAATGGTGCTGGTGTAACTGTGGAAGATGGACTGTTCCACGTACCCAACAAAGAGGCCAGCGTAGCTGGGTCCCATGCATGTGCCCAAGGCTACCCCTTTGGTTTGGAGGAAGTGGGAGGATTGGAAGGAGAAGTTGTTGAGGGTGAGGACCGGTTCAGCCAGACGGATGAGTGTGTTGGTGGAAAGGTACTGGTTGGGACGGCATGAGAGGAAGAAACGGAGGGCTTGGGGACCTTCATCATAGCGGATCAATGTGTACAGGGACTGGATGTCCATGGTGAAGATGAGGCATTGGGGGCCGGGGAATCAAAAATCTTGGAGGTGTTGAAGGGCATGGGTGGTGTCCCGAATGTAGGTAGGGAGTTCCTGGACTAAGGGGAACCGGACAGTGTTAAGGTATGCAGAGGTGATTTTAGTGGGACAGGAGCAGGCTGAGATAATGTGTCGAACAGTGCAGTCAGGTTTGTGAATCTTCAGTAGGAGGTAGAATCGAGCAGTGCGGGGTTCATGGAAAATGAGGTTGTAGGCTGTGGGTGGAAGATCCCCTGGGATGATGAGGTTGTGGATGGTCTGAGAGATGATGGTTTGTTGATGGGAGGTGAGGTCATGAATGAGGGGGTGGTAGGAGGGTGTGTCTGTGAGTTGGCACCTGGCTTCAGCGATGTAGAGGTCAGTGGGCCACACTACTACTGCGTCCCCCTTTGTCTGCAGGTTTGATAGTGAGGTTGGGGTTAGAGCAGAGGGAGTGGAGGGCTGCACTTTGTGAGGGCGGGAGGTTGGGGTGGGTGGACAGGTTGAGGTCATCGATGTCACAGCAACAGTTAGAAATGAAGAGGTCGAGGGCGGGTAACAGACTGGCACGGGGCGTCCAGGTGGATGGGGTGTGTTGGAGGCGGGAGAAGGGGTCATTGGTTGGTTGAAAACGTGGGCCCAGAGGTGCAGTCAATGAAAACAACATTAATTTACAGGGCTTCACAATGGGATCATGTACAATCCATTGATTTATCTCCTATTTTCTCCTCTAGTAATTGGGGAGCCTGTCAGTATAGAATGGTACAGTCCTGATGGTCAAAAAGTCATCTCCAACGAAAGAGTTGTGGTACAGACGGAGGGGATACGATCAAGGCTCACCATCTACAATGCCAACGAGGAGGATGCTGGGATCTATCAGTGTCAGGTGTTAGACGTCAATGGAAAGTCTCAGGAAGCTACAATCCTGGTGGAAATTTACAGTAAGTAAACCCAGGAGCTGTAAAACATAATTGCATCATTAATCACATGCTGTCTTGTGCTTGTTCCAGCAGTGCATGTACGAAGCTGAAGACAAAAGAAGCTATGCAAATACAAAGATTGCCAGTGAGACATTAATAATTTAAATGCTCTTGATATGATGCTGCAACAAATCAGCCACGTTTTGCAAAAGAGTCCAGTACAGGAACACTCAGCACCTAACATTCCAAAAGTGTTTTGCTCCAACTAGGGGTCAAACTCAGCACCTGGACTTAAGAACTATTTTTCCCAATTTTGCTGCATGAGATTGATTATTTTGATGATAGTATGGCGATTATATTTCTGATGAAATTGACATAGAACACGATGGTTACAGTGTTATTTGTCCTGTGATATCACAGTAGCTATGTGTCAAGGCCAACAGCAGCACAATATCCCATTCAGTGCTTGCACAAGTACAGTTTCACTAAAATCACCTTAAGATCACCAACGCAGTATCAGTGCAAAGTGGCTTCTCTCTGCATCAGCGCTGAAGTTAGTTTCAAGTTGCTTCCCAGCTTTTGTATTAGTGTTTCAGACATCGAGTTAAAACTGACCTCATTGTTGTAAGCTTTTTGATGAAGTTTGGTCACTTGTTCTGAATATCAGGAACCTTAAGGAGATGATAGGCCAAAAACTGTAAAAACAATAAATGGATACAGTGATAAACAGAGATAAACAGGCATGACACAAGTAGATAGATAGATAGATAGATGGATAGATTGTTTTTCTATCTATCTATCTATCTATTGATCTATCTATCTATCGATCTACCTATCTATCTATTATCTATCTATTTATCTATCTATTTACCTGTCTATCTATCTATTATCTATCTATTTATCTATTTACCTGTCTGCCTGCCTGTCTATCTATTATCTATCTATTTATCTATTTGCCTGTCTGTCCGTCTGTCTGTCTATCTATCTATCCATCTATTGATGTATCAATCATATCTATCTATCTAACATAGGGGATGGTGGGCTGGATTTTATGTATCATATTGAAATGAATGAACCACAACGAAGCTAGGAGTCTGCAGACCTGCCCTAAATGTCTCAGCCCATCCAGTAATGTGTTGGATGCCCAACTACTGACTGCCCAGTGGGAATGAGGTAATTCCTGGTGCAAAACGGGGAGGGGTGAGTCCCTGATGTTCATTTCCAATTGGGACTGTCGACCAAGTTGTGGAGGGGGCTGGCAGGGAAGCAAGGAGTAATATGACATGCAGTAATTTAGTCTCAGACAGAAGTTTAAAAGCTAAATGATTAGACTAAAAACCAACATAGAGGGGCATCCACCATCCTCAGCAGGTTTGACTATTACATGCAGCAGAGGTCCTGGTGGTGGTGTCTTTTCTACCCACTTTTGAGCTGTGTTGTCATAGCAGCCTCACAAACTTTCTCACATCTGACACCCAAGAAATGCAGTGGGCAGTGAGGAAAGTGAAAGACAATTGGGTCATTACATACTCTCCCAACCTTCCACAAACTCACAGACTGATGTGCGCGATGTTGCATGGCCAACTCTTTGCCATTATCCCTTAGTGTACATGGGAGAGCGGCTTGGCTGATTTGTGGGAGTGAATATCCAATTACAGAGTGTTGTATTGACAGGCCAGTGGATAGGTAGATCATGGGTATGTGTGTGTAGAAATGCACAATAACTCATTTCCTTTTTGAGCTGATATTTTGTTTGATATTAAAGCTAAGAGATGAATAGAAGAGGACTGGGACCTTCAGGTCAGATTTCACACCGAAGAGGAATAGCCAAGTGATAACATCCAAGAATTCACAAGGAAGGGTTAAAGTGACATTATTAAGTGTTGCATTGGCTCTGTGAACAGGACGATTGTGTATGTGAAATAATCACTTTTATTGTCTGACTAATAATGGAAGATCCAGAAATAACCACACTTCCATGATTTCAAAGATAATTTGCGAATTATATGAGGCTTTTCATCATTCTAATCACTTTAATCTGCTGCTACAAGCTAACATTTGTTGCAGTTTCTACGGACCGGCAAATCAGTCCCTCATGAGCATACAGAAATGCATACTATTGCAGAATTAAAAGGGAAAGATACAGACTTGGTTAAAGTCCATCACTGAAAGGTGTATGACATATAAGACAGCTTCCTGGGCATGCAGTAGCAATGAGAGGCAGGGAAAGAGAAATCAGCACTAAAGGAACTGCTACGAGTGAGTGTCAGGTTAAGTGGAAAGAGGTCTGTATAGGTCGGGAATCGCGGAATGATAAAATGATGCATCAATCAATGTGACCATTCAGTCTGTTATGTTTGTGCTAGCCCTTAGGCAGGGCAATCCAATCGATTCTAGTCCACTTGTTTTCTTCCCATTGTTCTTTCACTTCCTTAAAGCATTGACCCAATTCCCCTTTTGAGTGTAAATATTGGCACAACTGTCTAATTGCTAACAATCATTGAAATGCAGTGAGAGTGAATGGATAGGGCGTAGCACTCTGAGACAGTAAATTAGTCCGGTTCCACAGAAAAGTGTCAGGACTGAGTTCCATAATTCTTTGGATGGTAAAAGTGCTGCCCCAGTGTAGAATGCTCTTTGTTTAGCGAGTTGACCCTATTCATTGAGACATCACAGTTAGCGACAGCACCCTCCCCACGCCTGGTCACTAGGTCTCTTAAGGTATCAAAACAGGTAGACACAATGGTTAAGAAAATATGTGCGATAGTTGTGCTTATTAGCCTAAGCATAAAATTTAAAAGTTAGGGAAGTCATGCTGGAATTGCACAAGATGTTGGTTAGGCCACAACTAGAGTATTGTGTGCAGTTCTGGAATCTAAATGATTGGAGGGATATGGCAGCAATGGAGAGGGTGTAGAGGAGATTCATCAGGATGTTGCCTGGGCTGGAGAGTTTTAATTATGAAGTGAGATTGGCTAGACTGAGGTTATTTTCCTTGCAGTGAAGAATACTGAATGGCGACATGATTGACATGGATTAAAAAATGCAAACATCCACAGGGTAGACAGGAAGAAACCTTTCCCTTTATTGAAAGGATCAATAACCAGGAGATGTAGATTTAAAGGGAGGGGCAGGATATTTGGAGGAGATGTGAGGACTTCTGTTTTTCACCATGAAGACGATGGGAATCTGGAACACACCACGAGTAAGGGGGTAAAGGCAGAAACCCTGATAACATTGAAGAAATACTTAGATGTGCACTTGACATGCCAAGGCATACATGAAAGTGGGCCGAGTGCTGGAAAATGGGATGAGAGTGGTTAGGTGGTTGTTTTTAACTGACTCAGACTCGATAAGGCAAGCAGCCTTTTTCTCTGTGCTATTAACATCTTTAACTTTGTTCGCTCATCTCTGCTGGACTTATGTTTAGTATGGACACTAAAACAATGCAAGGCATGAGTCGGACCACAGCTGGAATATTGTGAACAGTTGCCAACTCGTTATCGAAGGAGAACGTTCACTAGACTGAAACCAGGAATGGGTATGAGGAAAGGTTGAGTAGATTGGCTCTATACTCATTGAAAATTGAAATTGAGAGGTGATTTAATTGAAACATTGAAAATTCTTAGGGACTTGACTGGATAGATGAGGAAAGGTTGTGGGAGAATCTAGGAGCAGAGGACATAATCTCAGAATAAGAGGTTCCACATTCAGTAGCGAGATGAGGAGAAACTTCTTCTCTCAGAGGGTCGTGACTCAGTGGAATTGAGATGGACAGATTTTTATTCAGGAAAGGAAACAAGGGTTACGGAAATTGACGCTGAGGATTATCAGATCAGCCATAGTGTCATTGAATGGGCAAGCAGACCTGATGGTCTGAATGGCTAACTTCTGTTCTTACCTCGTACGGTCTAATCTCTGTGCCTCATCATAGTTGTAATGTTTTGTTCAAGTGAAAGTAATGGGTCATTATCTACCTGTGGCTTAAAGCATTCTGAGAGAGCAAGCTATATGTAATTCTTTAAGTTAAATATTGTATAGATATGGCAGGGTTAGAATTTCCACTTCAACTGCATCGCAAACCTGGACAAATTTGATCTCAAATTTCCACTCAATTTGATAACGTCTTTCATTTATCATTGCATGACAACATCAGCATGATTGTGCGGCTTTAAAATATAACTAACTTTTTAAGAAAATGTAGTTTTAAAATATATCCCTCGTGTGGTAACAAGGGGCTAGTATGATTGACAAGATCGATTCAGCATAAAAAGGCATGCAGTTTGAATCACAGTACCAATTGACCACTTGTGAGTTACCCAGGTTAAAATGACAGAAAATGGTTTCTAAGAAATGCACACAACTGTTTGCTAGTTATATTAGAGTATTAATCTTTTCAGTAGCTTGAAAAATAAACTTTTGTAGATTTAAAAACATGTTTAGTCCTTGTGTGCATGAAGTCCAGCCTAATTCATGAAAGTCTATGGACAAGCCCCAAAACATTGACTGAAGTTTGTCATGGTGATTGATTCATCGAGAGTTCATGCCCGAATTAGCTGGAAAAGATAGTTCCGAGTGCGATAATTTTTAAGTCAATGCAAATGATTGCAGAAATTAGATTTGTTCACATTAAAATGTGTGATTAAAATTCCTGCACCTTGTACATTGTTTTCAGGCAATTTGTGGTAATAACAACAAAGAGAGTGGAAATTCTATCCTGATGTGCTTTACTACATAAAAGAAATGAACATTGCTACTATTTTTTGCAAATATGATATTGCAACTTGAAACCTTAAGTTTGCTTTTCAAAGTGTTCTGATTTCATTGCACATTGATTAAAATGAGTCTTGTATTTTATTTTCTGCTCATTACAAGGATGTTGCCAGGATTGCAGGGTTGAGCTATAGGGAGAGGGTGAATAAGCTGGGGCTTTTTACAATGGAGCATCAGAGGCTGATGGGTCACCTTGCAGAGATTTATAAAATCATGAGGGGCATGGATTGGGTGAATAGGCAAAGTCTTTTCCATGGGTAAAGGGGTACAAAACCAGAGGGCATAGGTTTAAGTTGAGAGAGGAGAGATTTAAAAGAGACCCAAGGGGTAACTTTACCACATAGAACGTGGTTCATGTATGAGAACAAACTGCCAGAGGAAGTGGTAGAGGTGGGTACAGTAACGATATTTAAAAGGCATCTGGATAGGTACATGAGTAGGAATGGTTTAGAGAGATATAGGCCAATGCTGGCAAATGGGATTAGATCAGTTTAGGATATCTGGTTGGTGTAGACGAGTCGGTCAGAAGGGTCTGTTTCTGTGTTGTATAACTCTGTGCTATTGCACACAGATACAGGCAAATGGGCGATCTTGGAATATTGATGTGATTCTTTTTCTTTCTTCCTGCTACACTCTACCCACAGAAAAGCTGACCTTTCATGAAATCAAGTCTCCCCAGGAGTTCAGAGAGGGAGACGATGCTGTGGTGATATGTGAAGTAAACAGCTCTCCCGCACCCATAGTAACTTGGCTTCACAATAACAGAGATATCATCACTGAGCTGAGTGGTGAGTACCCAGGCTGTCAAAAACTCGAATTGCCAAATTGTTTGTGAATTCTTCAAACTCTTGATACAGTGGCTGTTAAGAAAGGAAGCATTTTCATTGCACCCTTCCCATGCCAGCTCAATGCCAATGCAAGATCTTCTACCTGTCTACCATGGTCCTCCATTCCAACCCCTGCTACCCAAAACTCACGACTACTCTAAGCTACCTCCATGCCAACTCACACCCTTCCCAAAACCTGTCCGTGCCCGCATGTATCTATGCTACTTCCACATCCATTCATCTTTTATCCCTCATGGACACATCGCAGGAGCCATATGGAGATTTTTAAAATAAATTAAGACAATAGAATGCAACTTTCACTCCTACACACTTGACAATGAAAGAAATATCACAACATGCTCTCTTTCTTATCAGGCGAAAATGAGGACTGCAGATGCCAGAGATCAGACTGAAGATTAGAGTGGTGCTGGAAAAGCACAGCAAGTCAGGCAGCATCCGGGAAGCAGGAAAATCGGCATTCCTGATGAAGGGCTCCTGCCTGAAACATTGATTTTCCTGCTCCTCGAATGCTGCCTGACTTGCTGTGCTTTTCCAGTGCCACTCTAATTTTGACACGTGTCTTATCAGATCAAATGCCAAGGAAAGCTAATCCTTTCCTAAAATCTTGAGACAGCCAATCAAACTGTGACATTGGATCATCTTACTCAGTTAATTGTAGCGTTTGAAACTCAGTCAAACATTCACAATGGAATAATGGCAACCCACAGTAAAATGCCGAAAACAAGTCTCTATGGAAACCGTCTGTAAACCAAAGCAAACCAGAAAAGGGTTTTTATTTAACTCTTACTGACAACTGCACACTTTTATTTTTATGTGAAATGAACAAAGGATTTAAAGAAAACCTGAAGATCATGACAGTTGCACAGATCTTAATCACTCTTTAAGAAAGTTTACATCAACTCAATCAATTTGTGTGCATATGTTGAAGATTAAGGCCCTTGCAAAAGTTAAACTGGGATCTATGTGAATTAAGCACTAGATTCAAATGGGCCTACTCAGTTCAGACTTTCTGTCTGTATGTTTCATGCCCCACCCTCTTGTTCCCACTAATAAAAGTTTGATCTGTTGAAAATGAGAGTGGTACCTCTACCTCCAGACCCCACCTACCATTTTTAGTAGACTGAAACTCTAGTCCTAGGCCTCTATGTAAAAGGCTCTGCATCCTCTACTGCTTGATTAGGCACAAAATTTAAACCATCTGATTGGTTTTACCCAGCTTTCATGTGCATTTGGCTAACAAAATGCAGGAATCTCCAAGCCTAGAATTCCATGCTTTATATGTCCTTACTCTTACAATAGTCTGGCCTTTAAATACTGCAGTTACTGTCACTTCATCCTTGTTTCCCCACTTACCACTGTATTTTGAAAAGTTCCTTTCAGCCAGTGTGATGTCCTTGGTCTGTCTTTCACTTTGATCTCTAAATTGCTAAAAACAGGATCACACCATTGTGCAGATACTCCGTGGCACTGTGCTGAAAGCATTCTCAATAAGGTATATAATCAGCCTTGAGTTCGCAGTCTTCACTATATCAAGTTAAATGAGGCAATTTGAATCAAGCTGATAGCTGTGTATGAAATAATATGACAGTGCCAGTCATGCAGCATCATGACGGTAGCTGTTTTAAATTAAACCTGATATGATCAGTGTTGTCACAAAACTTATTCAGTCTACTGTTGTTGCATTTCAATGTTGATAATTGCACTTAAACAAAGCTATCAACACCACAAGGGGGATAGCATCACTGTCATTATTATTACACATTACCCTCAAGATGTCACATTTTGTTTTCATGTACAAGCCAACCTTAAATGCTACCGACTAAAGGGCTGAAATCGATAGGTACATTCAACTCAACAGCAACATTTATATGCTGCCATTAACTTGATAAACCAGCCCAAGGCACATCACAGAGACTTGATTAATTTGACATGGAGCTGTGTGATGAGATATGAGCGCTGATGACAAAAAGCTTGCTCAAAAATGTAAGTTTCAAAGATTGTCTTAAAGCAGTAATGTGTGGTAAAAGGGTGGAAAGGTCTAGGGAGGGAATTCCAGAGTTCCTGGACCAGGAAACTGAGTGCAATCAATTTAAATGCTTTGCTATGGATGATATCGAAGCTCCCAATCGTTTAGGGCTGAGATGTGGAGAAACAACTCGTGGAATTGTGAATTTTTGGAATTTGTGGATGCTCTACTGTTGTACTGCTTTAAGGCCGGATGGGCATATTTTTCATCTTGCAAAGAATCAAAGTTAATGGTGAGTGAGCAAGAATGACAAGACACCCAAGATTAGTCGAGATTGTATTAAATGATAGGGTTGGCTCAATGGGCCAAATGGTCTACTTCCGCTCTTATTTTTTATGTTCAAACAAGTTTTTTGAGTCAAACAAGCAAGTGGAGAGTACTCCACTAGATCCAAACTTGTGCTTTGTAGGTTTTGGGGAGCAAGGAGGTGAGTTACTCACAGCATTCCAAACTCTGACCTGCTCTTCCAGCCTTAGTATTCATATGGCTGGCCCAGTTCTGTTTCTAGTCAATGGATGGTTTTGGCACTCAGAGAGATTGGGATGGCCTCTGACAAGAAACTTAACACACAGATGCAGCAAGCAATTTGGAAGACAAATGACATTTTGGTCTTCATTGCAAGGGTTTTGGAGTTAAAGAGATCTTGTTGCCTTTAGTGTTGCTTTAAAATCTACCTGGAATAACAATTATGTAGAGTTTCACACTTTCAGAAGTTGCCTTAGTGAGTGGTACAGAAGTTCGAATAAATTGATTCCTGAACTGAGGTGATTGCTGTGAAAATGATATTGTATCTGATTTTCCAAAGAGTGGTAATCTCATGGAGATTGTTACTCCAACCCATGTTTTCTTTTTGCATAAGGTGGGCGTTCTGCATTACTGATTCCATTCAGGGGTCCTTAGAAATACGGAGCAGTATTTCCATTCTATTAGTGATATTGTGGGCCACAACTGTTGGGGGAAAGCAAACCCATGCCCCTCCCCCACCCCCCACGCTCCCCCCGCCACCTCCACCCCACCTTTCCACAGAGGTCAGCTTCCACAAGTATTGTGAAAGTAAAAGGTCCAGAATCACAAACAGACCCCACTTTGAAAGCTGCCGTCAAACAGTAAATACATGAGGTAAGTGGAAAATTAGGTTTCCGGAGGGTCGGGTGCCAAATGGATAGAATACTAAGTGAATAAGAGAAGGGTGCCAGGTGTTTAGGGTGCCAAGTAGCAGGTGTGCCAGGTGGTAGAATGCCAAGTGCTTAGCTAGTGGGTTGGTTGCCACGTGGGGAGCATGCAAGTTGGCAGGGCTCTCAGATAAATAATGCAGTGTGTAAGTTGGTCAGGGTGGGTGGGAGATATCATATCCAATGGGTCACAGTGAAGGGTGCATGCCTCATCTCCCAGATAAGGAGGGTCTGGAGTGGGGAGCGAGGCTGTTGGGTCTGAGGGATGAAGGGGGCAATGGATCTGGAGGATGGGAAGATGGGTTGCAGCAAGTCTAGAGAGGTCCAGGTAAGAAAAAGGGGGCAAGGCGTGTCGCATCCCATGTGGGTGAAGTTGGGGGCTTGCTTTTAAGGTGGAGGCAGATCCAATCTAGAGCCGAGGAGGCAAATGCTGGCTCTGAGCTGGCTAGTAGGTGGGGGTATAGAAGAAGAGTTAGACTGTGTCTGGACTGTGAAAAGATGGGGTCTTCCATGAAGGTAGGTAGATTGCTTTGGGAGTGATGGCAAAAGGCGCAGCTAGAGTGGGGAAGGGAACAGCAGGGAAACTGTGAGTGGGTCCGAACTGTGGATCAGGGAGAGTTGGGCAGTACTAGGGGTAAGGCCAGGATCAGCTCTGGTACAAGATGGGGCTATTGGGTCTGTGGGTGTGTCAGGTCAGGACCTGAGGAGCTATAAGAGATATGGGAGACCTATGGTTGATTGTGTATGATGTAAGTATGATTGGTTCAATAGTGACTCAGGGATTAGACTACGTATGTAATCGTCTAACTTTTCCTGAGGACTTATTTACTTAGCTTCATTAGAGCCCTCGGATTCTCTGATTTAAATGGTTTTTGGATTGGTTTAATTACACAATTCCAAGTAGAGAGGAAATTACTGGTGGAATCGTCAATTCCCTATGGAGGAAGCTATGATCAGGATTCTGCAGGGTCCCTAATGCACAACTCACGTCTACACTGGAATGATTCAGAAGTAGAATGGGGCTATCGTCCCTTGCAGAATAGAGCATTCCAAGAGGGTTTGACAACATATATGCGGATACACTCCTTATTTTTGGCTGGAACGAGGGAACCTCAGTTTCAGAATAAAGACGAGAGAACTGCCATTTCATCCTGAGGTGAATAAAAAAATCACCCTTCAGTCAGAGAACAGTGGATCCTCAGGCTTTGAGGGTGTTACAAGCTGAGATCAATAGAGTTTCCAACTCTTAAGGGACTTAAGGGGTAAGGGGATCAAGTGGGAAAGTAACTTTGATGTAAAACTTTGATGCACACTATTAAATAGTCAAACGGTTTTATAGGAACATATAAAGAAACTTAGGCCATTAGGCCCAACAAGCCTGTTCTGCTATTGAATAAAATCATTGCTGATCCGGTCTTGGACTCATTCGCTTTTCTGTCTGTTCCCCATAACTCTTGCCCACATTTCAGATTAAAAGACCTTTCTGTAGTGAATAAATTCAGTGATCCAGCGTCCACTAATGACCCTCTCAGAGAAAACAAATTCTCTTCATCTTAAAACAGGGAGCTCTTGTTTTTCAACTGTGTATCCCTCATTCAAATCTTTCCCATAAGAGGATACATCCTCCATGTAGCCAGCCTATCTCCTTCCCTCAGGTTCTTATACATTTTAATAAGATCACCTCTCATTCTTCAAGATGACAATGGGTACAGGCCCAATTCTGTTCATCTGTTTTTATCATAAAATGGGCTCTCAATCTTAAAAAGTCAAGTGAACATTCTCTGAGCTGATTTTAATGTAATTCTATATTTCCTCAAAACTTTATTTTAATTCATTCATGGGACAAGGACATTGCTGGCAAGGCCAGTATTTATTGCCCATCCCTAATTACCCAGAGGGCAGTTTAAGAGTCAACTACATTGCTGTGGATTTGGAGTCACATGTCGGCCAGACCAGGTATAGATGACTGTTTAGTTCCCTCAAGGACCTTCGTGAACTAGATGTTTTTCTTCCAACAATTAACAATAGATTCATGGTCATCATTCGACTCTTAATTCCAGATTGTTTCTTGAATTCACATTTCAACATTTGCCATGGTGAGATTCAAACCTGGGTGCCCAGGGCATTACTAGGGTCCCTGGATTAATAGTCCAGTGATAATACCAAGAGGACATTGCCTCCTTGAGACCAAACTGTGCACAGTACTCCAGATGCCAATTCATCGTGGCCTTATACAGGCAAAGTAAAACAGCCTTACTTTTATAGTTCACTCTTCTTGCAATACTCACCAAGTTTTCATTACTTTGCTCATCACTTGCTTTCTTGTATTCTGGCTTGCTTTGATTTATGTAATGGGCTCTCTCCAGGTAGATACTGCAGCAGGGTCTCTATTGTTAGACAATTTACTTTCTGCCCTATCTTCTTGTTACCAAATACAGCTCCCATACATTTAGTCCCTTCAACAAAGTCTTTGATATATATTGTAAGTGACTGAGGCTCCAGCAATGATTCCTGTTGTATTGTATTAAGTACAGTGTGCTAACTTGAAAAAGACCCTTTTGTGTTTAATCTGTCACCTCTTCACTAAGCAATCCTTTTTTTTATGCCCAAATATGTTACCATTGACACCATGTGCACTTTTCCTGTGCGATTACCTTTGATGTGATACCTTATCAAGTGCCTTTTCGAAATCTAAGTACACCACATATGCTGACTCCCCTTCATCCATTTTCCTTGTTACTTCCTGAAAAGAAAACTCTGTTAAATGAGTTAAATATGATTGCCGTTTCACAAAGCAATGGAGACAGTGAGGTCTGCAGATGCTGGAGATCAGAGTTGAGAGTGTGTTGCTGGAAAAACACAGCGGGTGAGGCAGCATCCGAGGAGCAGGAAAATTGACGTTTCGGGCCGGAGATTCCTGACCTGCTTTCACAAAGCCATGTTGACTCTGCCTGACTACGTTGTAAGTTTATAAGTATCCTACTGTAACCTTCTTATTAAGGACTCCTTGCATTTGCCCTAGGACAGATATTAGTCCAGCTGATCCATAATTAGCTGCTTGCCCTCTTTCATTTTTTGAATAAAGCTGGTACATTAAGTATTTCCAATTCAATGTGAATGTTCCCAAATCTAAGGAACTTTGCAAGATTCCAACCAATGTATCTACTAGCTCTGTAGACACTTCTTTTAAGGCCTTTGGATGCATGCTAGCCAGTTCTGAGGGATTTGAGTGGTGCTGGAAAAACACAGCAGGTCAGGCAGCATCCGAAGAGCAGGAAAATTGATGTTTCGGGCAAAAGCCCTTCATCAGGAATGCACCTCATTCCTGATGATGGGCTCTTGCCTGAAACGTCAATTTTCCTGCTCCTTGGATGCTGCCTGACCTGCTGTGCTTTTCCAGCACCACTCAAATCGAGATTCTGATCTCCAGCAGCTGCAGTCCTCACTTTCGCCCAGTTCTGAGAACTTGTCAGCCTTTATTGAATTTTTGAATTGCATTAAATTGAATTTATTGTCACGTGTAACGTAGCACAGTGAAAAGCTTTACATGTAATGGTTTTCTCAACATCTTTTCCCTGATGTTGATGATTGTTTTATTTTCCTCCCTCCCGATCACACTTGATTTTCAAGGATCTCGAAGATATTTTCTGGACTTTCACCTATATATTCTTAATCATCTCCAATACTGTGCTAACTACATCCTTAATCAACACAGCTACTCCACCAGCTTTTCCTAGCATCCTATCTTTCAAAATACTCTTCAATGTTTAGGACCCAGCCTTTGTGATCATGCAACCATTCCTATCAAATCATACATGTTTATTTCGACCTGTGCTAACAGCTTATTCCTTTTCTGATGAATGCTTTCATTCAGGTACAGATTCCTTAGCTCTTTTCTTTTGGTATTTTTGCAACTATGGCCTTCTGATGGTGGACCTTTCAGTTTTTGCATTTTTTATGGCAATTTTTAAAAACATATCAAATCCTTACAGTGTGGAAACAGGCCCTTCAGCCCAATGGGTCCACACCAACCCTCCAAAGAATAACCCACCCAGACCTATTCCCCTACTACTTTACATTTACACTAGACTAATGCACCTAACCTATACATCCCTGAACACTATGGGCAATTTAGCATGGGCAAATCACCTAACTTGCACATCTTTGGGTCTTGGGAGGAAATCCACACAGACTGGGGTAGAATGTGCAAACTCCACACAGCCAGAGGCTGGAATCAAACCTGGGTGTCTAGTGCTGTGAGTCAACAGTACTAACCGCTGGGCCATTGAGCCACTCTTTTGTTCACTCTTGCTACAATCTAGTCATCATTATCCAAATTACTAACTGTTCCATGACCCCATTGTTCCCCTTTGATGTACTAAATTTCCTCTTGGGTATCACTACCTGTCATTATTTAGTTTAAAGCCCTCTCTCTGACACCCTAGTTATATTTCTCAGTATTGTAGTTGAGGCCTGTTCCAATGGTACCAGTGCCTGCCCAGGAGTCAAAATCTGTTTCTCCCATATTTGAGCCACACATTGACTCTCTAATTTTCATAATCCTAAACCAATTGGATTATGACTTGAGTAATAATTTAGCTTTGGGATTCTGCTTGCAAGGTTAACTTTTAGATATTTATAATGCAAACTAAAAACTCTTTCATAGTTCTATCTATGTTTTTGGTATCCATCTGAACCAGTACAACTGGATCCTTCACCTCTCACTATGGGTTTCTCCAGCCCATTGTAGATATCCTGAATCATTCTACTGGGCAGGTAGTGCAACATTCTACTATCAGGCTCTTGGCTACAGAGAACATTGACTACATCCCTGACTAAATTACAGAAAACTATTACAGTTCTATTTACTTCCTTTCTTGATTTGCTATTTTATCACAGTAGCATAGTCAGTTTACAGCCATCCCTTACTCTCATCCATACAATCTATAAGAATCTCAAACCTGTCAGACAATGGAATGGTCTGAATCTTTTCCACTTCCACCTTCTTGATCTCCTTTACATGCATTACGTACAGTCACACTCTTCTGTCCCTAATGACCGACAAAATCAGATGACTCTGGCTAAATGGATGTGACTGTGTTCTGAAACAAATTCTCCAAGTAAATTTCCCACTCCATGATGCCTCACAGTATCTGTATCTCGACCATTAGCTCATCAACTCTGAGCCAAAATTTGTTCATCTGCAGATACTGACAGCAGGGGATGTTGTTACTATGGATCGTGTTGTCATTTAACAGTTCATCTGTCCTACACCTTGAACCTGCATGGCCATCTCCATTGTCTTTAATTTTGATAAGCTTGGAAATAACCCCCATGACTTTTTGTAATTATATCAGTTGGTTTAAGTCGTTAATTTGTCAATGTAGTGCAATGCTATACACCCCCCCACCCCGCTGTTCCAGTTGAAATTATACACCCTTTTATAGAGATGATAAATTTAAATCTCACCAACTACTCACTTAAAAACTCACCTACTTAGTGATTCTAAGCTTCAGCCTCACATCCTGTTGCTGGTTTCTGGCACCCACCCATGGCCCATTCCATTTATGTCAACGTTCAGAATACCACCTGACTTAACCAAGTTCCCAAGGTCTAGAGGAGCAAAATACTGCAGATGCTGAAATCTGTACTGTAAATAAACATGCTGGAAATCACTGTGAGTCAGGCAGCATCCGCGGAGAAAGAGAGACAGAGAGAGCAAGCTAACCTTTTGAGTCTAGATGAGTCTTCATCAGAGCTGCCTAGCTCTAGTTATTTATAATGCTTTATTAGAAACTCTTTCCCTATTCTACCTATGTTGGTGGTATCCATTTGGACTGCAACAACTGGATCCTTTGCCTCACACTCCAGATCCCTCTCCAGCCCGCAGTGGATGCTACACTCTGCTCTATTCACTTAAGTTGCTGTCTTCATGCTTGAATATTTCATGTGCTTAGCAAGACTAACTGCATATATCCATGAAATTCTACAGTAATGAGTGTGCACTGCTGAATAAAGAAAACCAGTTCAAATAATTAATTAATTGTGGCTACCTCTCCAACAGAGAGTTTGTTTAATCTCAACCAAAGTTCAAAAAAACCTAACTTTAACAACAAATGTTTAAAGTAATCAAGTCTTTAATTTGTTAAGTGCTGTAAATGAGCAAATTCAAATTTAAGGGAGGGAATAACCCCTAAAATTCCTTCACTCACCAAATTCCCAATGCCACACTCTGTGCCAAGACATGCGAGTTGAGGTACTCTCTTTGTGCTTGTCTAAGGGCTCAAAGAGCAGAATACCCTAGATTTGACCCTTTTTTTATGCACTTAATTCATTGCTTTTGATGTGGAATTTTATCTGGAACATTTGACGTGGGCTGTACTTGGTTGTGACTTCCTCAAAGATTTTCAGGTAGTGACTCACATTGGTTCTCCAAGCACAGCAATACATTAAAATTAAATTTCAAAATGCTCATCTTCCTCTTCTAATTCCCTCTAGTACCTAAGTCCTTTCTGTGTCCAGCCCTGCAACACTTCCAGAACACTAGCCAAGAGAATCTTCCTCCACATTGTTCCTCTTGGGCATTCCCTAATTCCTTTCTCCACCATTGGCAGGCCATGCCTTCACAGAGTTCCTAAACTTGAGAAGTTACATCCTTTTCTCTAAGATATACCTTAAAATCTATCTCTTTTATCAAGTAATTGGTCACCTGTCTTTATGATTCCTTCCTTTACTTGTTATTAATTTGATTAGGCTTTGCTGTGATAGTTCACAGGATAAAAGGATAAAAGCACTGAAAAGTGCTTTGGAACATGCTGAGACCATGAAAGAGGCTATATAAATGCGACATCTTCACTGCTTTTTAAAGATTTGTGGGAAAATTGTCAAATCGTCTCCTATGCATTGTTTCATACCTTTCATGATTTGTCATTTCACACTTTTCTTCCCAGACAAGTTTACAATGATCGATAACAACAGTTTGAAGATCCGACGCATTAGCAAGAAGAATGAAGGCATTTACCGATGCGAGGGGAGAGTGGAGGCCCGGGGAGAAATTGATTTTAGAGACATCTCTGTTATTGTGAATGGTAAGATTACTAGATTGTTCTGGGCACTTTCTTCTTGCTCCTGGGTTTTGATTACTGTTCAGTCCTGAATGAAATATGTATAAATGAGTCAACCATCTTGCTGAATTTTCAATATGATGTAATTTAGTGATGTTACTGAGATAATGTGTCTTTTGCATTTTGTTATTGTAGAAAGATAACTTGCCTTGTTCACTGCATAATATTAAAGCTCAATTTAAGTTTCTCCTCTCTATTCTTAACTCCTCACCCAGTCACTTCTTCCAGTCTCTGTGACCTCCTCCAGCCCCTCAAACTTCTGCAATATTTGTCCTCTCCAGTTCTGGATTCCCATTTTATTTTTCCAATATTAACTACTCAGTGAATGAACACTGACTTAAATAGGATCCAGTGCCCTGAGGGAAGCATTGGGAGAGGCTGAATAGGCTGGGGCTATTTTCCCTGGAGCATTGGAGGATGAGAGGTGACCTTACAGTGGATTATAAAATAATGACTGGCATGGAAAAGGGTGAATAGTAAAGGTCTTTTCCCCAGCGCAAAGGACTCCAAAATGAGAGGGCATAAGTTAAATGGGAAAGATTTAGAAGGTTCTTAAGGGGCAACTTTTTCATACAGAGGGTGGTGCATATATGTAATGAGCTGGCAAAGGAATTGGTCATGGCTGGTACAGTTCCAACATTTAAAAAGCATCTGGATGGATATATGAATAGGAAGGTTTAGAGGGATATGGGCCAAATGCTGGCAAATGGGAATGGATCAGTTTACAATATCTGGTCGGCATGGACGAGTTGGACTGAAGAGTCTGTTTCTATGTTGTATGTCTCTATGACTATGACTCTCTATGTGGATTGAAGGGGGAGTAGAGCAGAAATTCAGTTGAGATCGGTGCCTCATGGGAGATTTCTCAGAAAGGACCTGCACTTCACAAAGAATTGAGGAGCTGAAAACTCTTTATATCAATGCTAGTGCCAAAGCACAAGAACACCTCAGACTTTTTACCTACATTCTGTACAGATTCTGATGCCCTGTGGTGGTTGCCAATGCTCAGCATTGCAAAGTTATGTTTGTTTGTTTCAGCAGAAATGTAGGTTCTGGACATGCAACATGAGAGCAGAAGTAGACTCTTGGTCCACCCCCCCATTCAGTATGATATTGGTTGATTAGGGGAAAATACAGCAGATGGTGGAATTCTGAAACAAATACAAAAAAGGCTGGAGAAACTCAACAGGTCTGTCAGAATCTTTGGACACAGAAACAGAGTTAACATTTCAAGTCTGCACAACACTTCTTTGGAACTCTCCATTGAAGTTCTGTCTAGGTTTTGCTCAAGAAAGGAACAAGTATAAGGATTTTTTTCACTCAGTGAACAGTGAGGAATGTACTGCCTGGAAATATGGTGAAGGCAGGTTCAATTGAAGCATTCAAGACAGCATTTGGTAATTACTTGGATAAAAGCAATATGCAAGAGAGTGGAGAAAAGCAGGAGATTGGCATGAGATAATAATGCTCATTTAATAGTGCCAGGATTAAGGATGCTTCTGAGCAGGCATGGGATATTCTGAAAGAGAGGGTGAGTAGGCAGAGATTGTGGCCAATATTGGTACTAATGACATATGCAGGAAGAGAAATAAGGTCCTGGAAAGGGAATTGATGGAGTTTGGTAGAAAGTTGAAAAGGAGGGCTTCTTGGGTTGCAATCTTGGGTTTATTCCCTGTGCTATGTACTTGTGAGGCCAGAAATAGGAAGATAATGCAGTTGAATACGTGGCTGCAGAGGTGATGTAGGAGGGAAGGCTTCAGATATCTGGATCATTACAATTCTCCAGGGCAGGTGGGACCTGTATAAGAAGGAAGGGTTACACCTAAACTGCAGGGGTTGCACGGTTGCGCCTCATGGCACCAGGAACCCAGGTTCAATTCCACACCCTCTGGCGACTGTGTGGAGTTTGCACGTTCTCCCCATGTCTGCATGGGTTTCCACCAGGCGCTCCAGTTTCCCCCCAAAGTCCAAAGATGTGCAGGTTAGATGAACTGGCCATGCTAATTTGCCTATATTGTCCAGGGATGTGTAGAATAGGTGCATTAGTCAGGGGCAGATGTCGAGTAATAGGATAGGGGAATGTGTCTGAGTGGGATACTCTTCAGAGGATCGGTTGGACCAAATGGCTTTTTTCAACACTGTAGGGCTTCTATGATTCTATCTTTGCAGGGAGGTTTACTAATACCACTCAGGAGGGCTTAAACTAGTGTGGCAGGGGATGGAAACCAGAGAAGTAGATCTGTGTTTGAAGACAAGAGAGGGACTAAGTCAAATAAGTCTAGTAGGAACAACAGGCAGTTTCAGGTTAATGTGGTACATGCAAGGATGAGTGCTTTGAAATGTTTTTATTTTAATGCAAGTAGTATAACAGACTGCTTCCTCCCCACTACTTAGAGGTTTATAATAACTAACTAAAAATATCACTGCTCCCTTCCTGTTTCTCACGTCTAACTACATAGATTCTAATTGGAAACTGTATCTCGTTCAAGGGCTGTGATACTGCTACACCTCCTTCCTTTTCACTAACCTTGGCCTTATAATCTGGGATGTTACCTATCCAGGCCTGTTCTGGCTTGAGCTATGTTTTTGGGAATGTTCCTGTGCCATATCTGCCTAGAGCAAATTCTACTCCCAGTTCCCCAGTTTTGTTTGTGATACTCTGTGCATTTACATATGTACAATTTAACCACGCCCTTTATCCTTATGGCACCTCTTAAAGTATGACATACTGAGGAAAGTGTACTATTCTTTGGAATTGAATTAACCCAGAACTGAAATGTCTGAGACTGTAGTATAATATAATACCAGGAGCTGCAGTAGATGTTTTTTCAATTTTTCAATTCCATGTTACCCACATATCGTTTTTTATGTAATGGGACCTCACGTAAGTATTATCACATCAGGTACAGTTACTCATATAATCCATACAGTGTGAAAGCAGGCCATTCAACCCATCAAGTCTACGCCAACCCTCTGAAGACTATCCCACCCCCACCCCCAGACCCACCTCCCTACTCTATCACCCAGCATTTCCCATGGCTAGTCCACCTAACCAGCACATTCCTGAATACTATGGACAATCTAGCATGGCTAATTCACCTGACCTGCACATCTTTGGACTGTGGGAGGACACCAAAGCACCTGGAGCATACTCACGCAGATACGGGGAGAATGTGCAAACTCCACACAGACAGTTGCCCGAGGCTGGGATTGAACCCAGGTCCCTGGCACTGTGAGGCAGCAGTGCTAACCACTGAGCCACCATGATGCCATACTCTTCTGCAGTCTAAGCCCCAACATGATGACAGATCAAATACTTATCTTTCAACTACCATCCGTGAAGAAGCGGATAGTCTGATTCTATCACTTTGCTGGCAAAAGCCTTTCATCAGGAATTCATTCCTGATGAAGGGCTTATGCCCAGAATGTCGACTCTCCTGCTCCTCAGATGCTGCCTGACCTGCTATGCTTTTCCAGCATCACACTCTCGACTCTAATCTCGAGCATCTGCAATCCTCACTTTCTGCTCTGTCACTTTGCTGTTTGGGGCCTCTGCAGTGGATTCTATGCTTACCTCTTGAACAAGCAGTGGGCAGTTGGATTCTACCTTTATTAATTCATAAGCCAGACCCAAATCAAAAGACTTGCATTTACTTAGTACCTTTCACAACCTTGGAATTCTTGAAGCTCTTCAGCACCAGTGTAGTACTCCCAGAGTGTGTCTCTGTTATAATGCTGGAATTGATCAGTCATTTCTTGTGCACAGCAAACTCTCACAAGCAGCAATGTAATAATAACAAGGCCATCTCTTGAGGGTTAGGACAACAGTGAGTGTTCCATGGGCCTTGAATAGTGGTGGTAGTGTCTTAAAAATCTGACAGAGAGTGCTACAGAGGCATTAGTTAGACATCTGATGGAAAGGCTGCATCCCTGACAGTGCAGCACTCCCCAGAATTGTGCTGAAAGGTCCACAAAGGGCATGCACTTAAGTGTTAATGGTTGAATTTGTAATCTGCAGGCTGAGAGTTTGTGAATGTATTTGCCGTGGTATTTACTGGCCTTCAGTTGTTCCAGATTAGCTCCCCAGCCATATTTAATAGCATATAAACTTCATAGCACATTTGTTCCTCAGTGAAGTACTTTGACGAGACAGTATTCCTACTAGACCTATTTAAGGATATATGGTGAGGCTGGTCTCAGCTCATGTAAGACAAGGTTTCTATTGCATGGTGATGCTTATGGCTTGTGTTTACAAGGTTACAAAAAGAACAAAGTTACTCAGTACAACTGCACACCAGAAGACTCAGTGCAGAGACTGGAAATAAGCTCAAATCTCTCCTGGTTAGACCCTGAAAGAGCTGTAGAGATGAAAAGCTGAGCAACTAATGATTGCAAATGCGTCAAGGTAGAGAACACTATACCTCAGAGAGATGCAGACTAGTTTTCACTTGTAGGATTTTACAGTGTAATCTTTTCTAGGAAGCTAAGGGGATGGATGGCATGATTAGACGTAGTCTTTCAGAATCAGAATCATTAACTGGAGAATCTCTAATACAGGAGCCTTAATTTGCAATGACAAATCTTCCTGTGTGGAGCGACTATAGGTTGGCAGCCCCATGGTTTCTTTAACCAGTTAAGATGATTTCTTAACCTAATCCACTTTTATCCCTCACCTGATTTCCCTTGTTCAAAAAGTAGCTGACTAAAACTGGGGGAATAATGTCTGACAATCTCTGGAACAGAATGATTAATCCCATGCAGATCAAACCGGAATTTCAGCCAATTCTTAAAACAACTCAACCACCCAAAACTAATCAGGCTCCATTAGACAGTTTTCAGTAAAAGGAAAGGAGCTGTAAATCTTTCAGCCCTGCAGACGTGAGTCAAATAACCAATCAGTCTGTTTCTGACATCGTAAGAACGCAAGAAAAAGAGTGAAGAAGACCATTTGGCCCATTGAGCTTGTTCTGCCCCTCAGCATGATCATGACAGATACAGTGGTCCAGCTTCATTTTCTGGCTCATCGCCCAAATCCCATGATGCATTAGGAGAAACCGAGAACTGCAGATGCTGGAGATCAGAGTCAAAAAGTGTAGTGCTGGAAAAGCACAGCCGGTCAAGCAGAATCCGAGGGGCAGGAAAATCGACGTTTGGAGCATAAGTTCTCCGGATAAAGAGCTTATGCTCAAAACGTCAACTCTCCTGCTCCTCGGATACTGCCTGACTGGCTGTGCTTTATCAGCACCACACTTTTCGATTCCCATGATTCATTGTAAAGCTAAAGTTTCTCCATTTTGTCCTTAAATATATCCAATGATTCAGCCTCTACAAACCTCTGGGATAGAGAATTCCAAGATTTACAATCCTCTGAATGAAGTAGTTTCTCCTCATTTCAGTCCTAAATGATCAGTCACATGTCTTGAGACTGGCTCCCCGTGTCTTATTTCCCAAAGCAATGGAAACAATCTTTTATCACCTGCCCTGCTGAACCACTTCAATGTTTTATATGCTGCAGGACGATCATCTCTTGTTACTCTAAAGTAAAGTATCCACTCAATTAATATTTCTATCACCATTGGCAACTCCCTCAATCCGCCCAATGTTTCCTTCCATTGATTTGGAGAGAATTACTGTGTGATGCTGATTGCTTCTCCAGTAAAATGACATTAGGTAAAGTAGTAACTCAAAGAACATTATGAATACAAGGTTCTGACAGCAAATACTGATTAACAGAAAATTCTATCCCTCCAGATTAAACAGCAACAAGTTATGATAAATGATCCCATGGCAGTATATTTTCAACTGGGTATTTTCCCATGTTTTTGACAAATATTTATCCCTCAATCAGCGTCACTGGAGACACATTATTTAGTTGTGACCACATTATTGCTTGTGAGAAGCTCTTGTGCTTAAGGTAGTTGCTGTGTTTTCAACATTATAATGGGGTGAGTGCACTTTGGGAAGTCCATATTTGGCTGTAATGTGCATTGGGTTGCTCTGTTTTGGTGAAAGGTTCTTTCATTTCTTTAATAAATGCATTAAAAATGCACAACAAGAATTTTCTTTCTTTTGCACATTTAAGATTTCTCGGCAGGCAGAGTGCCCTTGAGCCAATCAGTTAGCTCAGTTGGCTGGAAGGCTGGTTTGTGATGCAGAGTATTGTCAACAATATGGGTTTGATTCCGATACCAGCTGAGGCCACCTTGAAAGTCCCACCTTCTCAATATCTCCCAGCATGTGGTGGCCCTCAGGTTAAATTCATCACCAATGAGAGCCTGTGGTGACTTTACCTTTGGGCTCTTGTGGTGCAGTGGTAGTATCCCTACATTTGAACCCAGGAAGCCTGGGATCAAGTTCAACCTCCTCCAGAGGTGTGTCAAAACATCACTAAATAGGTAGATTAGAAAATATCTAAAGGCACCTACAACTGTCTCCCTTAAGAAGGTGTATGGCTTGTTGGCTTTCATTAACAGGAGGATTGAGTTTCAGAGCCATGAGGTTATGCTGCAGCTCTATAGAGCCCTGGTTAGGTCACACTTGGAATATTGTGTTCACTTCTGGTCGCCTCATTATAGGAAGGATGTGGAAGCTTGAGAGAGGGCGCAGAGGAGATTTACCAGGATGATGGACTGGAGGGTGTGTCTTGTGAAGTACGGTTGAGGGAACAAGGGCTTTTCTCATTGGAGCGAAGAAGGATGAGAGGTGACCTGATAGAGGTGTACAAGATGATGACAGGCATAAGTTGAGTGGATAGCCAGAGGCTTTTGCCCAAGATGGAAATGACTATCATGAGGGGGCATAATTTTAGGGTAATTGGAAGAAGTTTTAGGGGCAATGTCAGGGGTAGTTTCTTTACACATAGAGTGGTGGGTGTGTGTGTGGAATGCAGTGCCAGCAATGGCAGTAGAGCCAGATACATTAGGGACATTTAAGCGACTCTTGGATAGGCACATGGACGATAGTAAAATGAAGGGTATGTAAGTTAGTTTGATCTTAGAGTAGGATAAAAGGTCGGCACAACATTGCGGGCTGAAAAGCCTGTACTGTGCTGTACTGTCCTATGTTCTGTGGTCTATGTTCTGTAAAGGGTGGAGGGGGAGTTCAGAATGTCGCAGTTCATGTAATTGCACAGTTGAGTGTGAAGGGACATAATTCGGATAGTTCAGTGTCTTTAAATACTCCACAGGGTAGTCTGTGCTGTGAACAAAGTGTGAGATGATTTCTTGATACCTAAGGTGTGGCGGTCAGTGGTGGGGGCCAGAGGAAACTCCAGAATATCAATCCCTATGTCTACCACATTATATTGTTTCATCATTTTAAAGATCCTTCGCAATTACACAACTGTTTAGCTTCATTATAACTTTGTACAGAAAATCTGCAGTATTTAGATCTTCAAGCTGCATCAACCTGATGTTATCCCTGTATTCATTAATCTACCTCAGCTCCTGGTCAAGCAACAGCAGGATATTAACATTCTCATCTTTATTTTCCATTGACTCTATGATTTGACTTCGCCCTATCATCCTGACATCGCAACAACCTTCCACAATATCAACAACTCCTCTAATTCGGACCATCTCCTATGTTAATTATACTGCCAGTGGCGGTATTGCCTTGAGCTTTCTGGAATCAGAACTCTGAAATTCTCGATCTACACTGCTCTGGCTTCCTTACACACTTTATTCTTTTAAGACATTTCTTAAAACCCCTGTCTTTGACCAACATTTTCACCATCTGATGCAATTTGGTGTCACACTTTGTTTGATGATACTCCTTTGAAACATGATGTGGATGAGCCGGTGTTGGACTGGGGTGTACAAAGTTAAAAATCACACAACACCAGGTTATAGTCCAACAGGTTTATTGGAAGCACTAGCTTTTGGAGCACCGTTCCTTCTTCAGGTAGTTGTGGAATAGGACCATAAGACACTGAATTTATAGCAAACGATTACAGTGTCATGCAAGTAAAATGATATATTTAACATATATTTCATTTCTTAGCTACTGTTTAAGATTTTGAGAAGGTTTTGTGTTTGTTACCTTTGTAAACTTTGGATTAACAGAGGATATCTATTAATTTCCATTGCAAATATTATTCCCTTGTTTAAGAAAGGGAATAGGGATAATCCTAGGAACTACAGACCAGTCAGTGTTACATCTGTGGTGGGCAAATTATTGGAGAGGATTATGAGGGACAGGATTTATGTCTACTTATAATACCATAACTTAATTAGAGGTAGTCAGCATGGCTTTATGAGGGCAGGTCATGCCTCACAGACCTTCTTGAATTCTTTGATGATGTGAGAAAACACATTGATGAATGTAGAGCAGTGGATGTGGTGTACATGGATTTTAGCAAGGCGTTTAATAAGGTTCCCCACGGTAGGCTCATTCGGAAAGTAAAGTGACATGGGATACAGGGAAATCTACTAGGAGACAGTGAGGTTGGCAAATGCTGGAGATCAGAGTTGAGAGTATGTTGCTGGAAAAGCACAGCAGGTCAGGCAGCATCCAAGGAGCAGGAATGACCTGATGAAGGGCTCAGACCTAAAAAGTCAATTCTCCTGTTCCTCGGATGCTGCCTGACCTGCTGCGCTTTTCCAGCAACACACACTCAACTCTGATCTCCAGCATTTGCAGACCTCACTGTCTCCTAGTTGATTTCAATCTTACTGTGAAGTCTCTTCCAAGGATGCCTACCTTGAAGAAGTTCTCCTCCTGTCTCTACGAAGATCTCAGTGAGCCCCTGTCTCACTGTACTCCTCATTCCTGATAAATGGTTCCGACCTGAAACATAAATTTTCCTGCTCCTTGGATGTTGCCTGACCTGCTGTCCTTTTCCAACAACACACTCTCAACGACAGGGAAATCTGGCTGTCTGGATACAGAATTGGCTGGCCCATAGAAGACAGAGGAAGGTAATAGATGGAAAATATTCAGCCTGGAACTCGGTGACCAGTGATGTTCAGCAGGGATCGGGTCTGGGACCTCTGCTCTTTGTGATTTGTATTAATGACTTGGATGAGGAAGTGGAAGGGTGAGTTAGTAAGTTTGCCAATCATACAAAGATAGGTGGAGTGGTGGATAGTGTGGAGGGATGTTGTAGGTTGCAACTGGACATTGGCAGGATGCAGAGCTGGGCTAAGAAGTGACAGATGGAGTTCAACCAGGAAAAGTGTGAATTGATTCACTTGGAACGTTGATTTTGAATACAGAATACTGGGTTAAAGGCAGGATTCTTGGCAGTGTGGAGGAACTGAGGGATCTTGGGGTCCATGTTCATAGATCACTCAAAGTTGCCACCCAATTTGACAGAGTTGTTAAGAAGGCATATGGTGTGTTGGCTTTCATTAACAGGTGGATTGAGTTTAAGAGCTGTGAGATTATGCTGCAGCTCTATAAAGCCCTGGTTAGATCACACTTGAAATATTGTGTTCAGTTCTGGTCACCTCATGATAGGAAAGATGTGGAAGATTTAGAGAAGGTGCAGGGAAGATTTACAAGGATGCTGCCTGGACTGGAGGGTGTGTCTTATGAAGTAAGGTTGAGGGAGCTAGGGCTTTTCTCACTGGGGTGAAGAAGGATGAGAGGTGACTAGATAGAGGTGTACAAGGTGACGAGAGGCTTACATACAGTAGATAGCCAGAGACATTTTCCCAGGACAGAAATGACTACCACAAGGGGGAATAATTTTCAGATGATTGGAAGAGAGTTTCGGGGAGATGTCAGAGATAGGTTCTTTACACAGAGAGTGGGGGGTGGGTGGAATGCACTGCCAGCGGTGGTAGTAGAGTCAGATACATTAGGGACATTTAAGTGACTCTTGGATAGGCACATGGATGATAGTAAAATGAAGGGTATGTAGGTTAGTCTGATCTTAGAGTAGGATAAAAGGTCAGCACAATACAGATGGCCGAAGGGCCTGTACTGTTCTATGTTCTAATAGAATGACTGAAACCGTATTCTAAACTCTTTCATAATGTGACCCTATTTTAGTGCCTCACATTTGTAACTCCAGAGTGAAAATTGCCCACAGAAGAATGAGAGAGCTCTTAAACCAGGGTTGGATGAGTGAAAGGTTCTTCATGCGGGGGGAGGGGAAGGGAGGGTAAGTGTTGACCAGTTTGGTGGGGAAGGGGTGGGAGGTGTTGAGCAGGGCAGTGGCGAACCTTTAAAACTAATAGGTTCACCCTGAAATAAAGCACAGAGTGAAGTCACATTCACTGACGGGTAGAAAGAAATAGGAATGTTTAACTGGGCCGTGCTACTGTCAAAATACAGGTGAGATCCCTGAACACCATTGTTGCCTCATGGCTCATCATCCCAAAATCTTGCCCATGACCTGATTGGGTTCTGCCACCTTCTATTTGGGAACTCTGGATTAAGCCATTGTACAAGGCAAAAATAGAGGGAAACAATGATCTAATTACAACCAGACAAGAGCAAATGTACCAATCAGTCATCTCCCTCGCAGGAACAGAGTAGGCTTCATTAACAGATTCCCTTGCTCACTTTAAAATTAACATCAATTGCAAATTTACTGTAATGATGGTAACTTAACAACAGCTGTCATAGAGTCATAAACTCATACAACATAGAAACACATGCTTCAGTCCAACCAGTCTATGCCGAACATAATCCCAAACTAAACTATTCCCACCTGCCTTCTCCTGGCCCATATCCCTTCAAGCCTTTCCTATACATGTACATACCCAAATATCTTTTAAACTACAAAATAAATGTTTATCTAGGTAACTGATAGCAATGTAACTTGCTATTATTTTCACACAGTTGTAGGTAGGGTCCAGAATGTGCTGCATTGAAATGTGGTGCAAGTAAGTTCAACAGAAGCATTCAAAAAAGGCATTGGGTAATTATCCAGATGGAATTGATGTACAGGGATAAAGGAAGAAGGCAGAAGATTGGGCTTTAGGAAATAGAACCAGTGCGGGCATGATGGGTTGAATGGCCTGTTTCTGTATGTAACAGGACTGTGATTCTGTGATAACACCGGAAACATGTTAATTTAGGTACATTGGACAAGTACCATCAGGATCAAAGATAGAAGACAGAGGGTGGTGGTGGAGGGTTGTTTTTCAGACTGGAAGCCTGTGACCAGTGGAGTATCGCAAGGATCGGTGCTGGGTCCACTACTTTTCATCATTTATATAAATGATTTGGATGTGACCTTAAGAGGTAAGTTTGCAGATGACACCAAAATTGAGGGTATAGTGGGCAGCGAAGAAGGTTACCGCAGATTACAATGGGATATTGATCGGATAAACCAATGAGCTGAGGAGTGGCAGATGGAGTTTAATTTAGATAAATGTGAGGTGCTGTATTTTGGGAAAACAAATCTTAGCAGGAATTATATATTTAATGGTAAGTCCTAGGGAGTACTCTTGAACAAAGAGACCTTGGAGTGCTGATTCAAAGCTCCTTGAAAGTAGAGTCGCAGGTAGACAGGATTGTAAAGAAGGTATTTGGTATGCTTTCCTTTATTGGTCAGAGTATTGAGTACAGGAATTGGGAGGTCATATTGAAGCTGTACAGGACCTTGGTTAGGCCACTGTTGGAATATTGTGTGCAGTTCTGGTCTCCTTCCTATCGGAAAGATGTTGTGAAACTTGAAAGGGTTCAGAAAAGATTTACAAGGATGTTGCCAGGGTTGGAGATTTGAGCGAAAGGGAGAGTTTCAATAGGCTGGGGCTGTTTTCCCTGGAGTGTCAGAGGCTGAGGGGTGACGTTATAGAGGATTATAAAATCATGTGGGGCATAGATAGGGTAAATAGACAAGTTCTTTTCCCTGGGGTGGGGGAGTCCTGCACTAGAGAGCATAGGTTTAGGGTGAGAGGGGAATGATATAAAAGAGACCTAAGGGGCAACTTGTTCACGCAGCAGGTTGTGTGTGTGTGGAATGGGCTGCCAGAGGAAGTGGTGGAGGCTAGTGCAATTGCAACATTTAAAAGGCATTTGGATGGGTATATGAGCAGGAAGGGTTTGGAGGGATATGGGCCGGGTGCTGGCAGGTGGGACTAGATTGGGTTGGGATATCTGGTCGGCATGGACAGGTTGGACCGAAGGGTCTGTTTCCATGCTGCTCTATGACTCTATAATCACTGAGGGATTGACCTTTTAATAGAGTTCTTTCAGAACTCCTCGGGGACTTAAAGAATATTCACACTCTGTGGGAACAGGGCAATTGGCCAAACAAGTCCAAACTGAGCCGCTGATGAGTATCCCACCCAGACCCATTTCCCTACCGTACAATTCCCCCAATTAATGCACCTCACCCACACATCCATGAACACGATGGAAAATTTGACATGGCCAATTCACTGACTTGCACATCTTTACACTGTGGAAGGAAACCAGAACATCCAGGGGGATTTCAACATGCAGGTAGACTGGGAGAATCAGGATGGTACTGGACCCCAAGGAAGGGAGTTTGTGGAGTGCCTCTGAGATGGATTCTTAGAACAGCTGGTGCTGGAGCCTAAAAGGGAGAAGGCAATTCTGGATCTGGTGTTGTGCAATGAACCGGATATGATCAGGGACCTCGAAGTGAAGGAGCCATTAGGAGGTAGTGACCATAATACAATAAGCTTTAATCTGCAATTTGAAAGGGAGAGGGTACAATCGGAACTGACAATATTTCAGTTGAATAAAGGGAACTATGGAGGTATGAGGGAGGAGCTGGCCAAAGTTCAATGGTGCAATACCTTAGCAGGGATGGCAGTGGAGCAACAATGGCATGTATTTCTGGGTATAATGCAGAAGATGCAGGATCAGTTCATTCCAAAAAGGAAGAAAGATCCTAAGAGGAGGCATGAGTGGCCGTGGCTGATGAGGGAAGTTAAGGACCATATAAAGTCAAAAGGAAAAAGTATAACATAGCAAAGATAAGTGGGAAAACGGAGAACTGGGAAGCTTTTAAAGAACAACAGAGGATAACTAAGAAGGAAATATGCAGAGAAAAAATGAGGTACGAAGGTAAACTGGCCAAAAATATAAAGGAGGATAGTAAAAGCTTTTTTAGGTATGTGAAAGGAAAAAAAATGGTTAAGACTAAAATTGGGCCCTTGAAGACAGAAATGGGTGAATATATTACGGGAAACAAAGAAATGGCAGAAGAGTTGAATTGCTACTTCAGATCTGTGTTCACTGGGGAAGACACAAGCAATCTCCCAGAGGTAACAGTGGCTGAAGGACCTGAACTGAAGGGAATTTATATTTGCCAGGAATTGGTGTTGGAGAGACTGTTAGGCCTGAAGGCTGATAAGTCCCCGGGGCCTGATGGTCTACATCCCAGGGTACTGAAGAAGGTGGCTCGAGAAATCATGGATGCGTTGGTGATCATTTTCCAATGTTCTATAGATTCAGGATCAGTTACATCAGTTACTGCAGATTGGAGGGTAGCTAATGTTGTGCCACTTTTTAAGAAAGGAGGGAAAGAGAAAGCAGGGAATTATAGACCAGTTAGTCTGACTTCAGTGATGGGAAAGATGCTGGAGTCAATTATAAAGGATGAAATTACGACACATCTGGATAGCAGTAACAGGATAGGTCAGAGTCAACATGGATTTTTGAAGGGGAAATCATGCTTGACTAATCTTCTGGAATTTTTTGAGGATGTAACTCTGAAGATGGACAAGGGAGATCCAGGAGATGTAGTGTACCTGGACTTTCAGAAAGCCTTTGATAAAGTCCCAAATAGGAGGTTAGTGAGCAAAATTAGGGTACATGGTATTGGGGGCAAAGTACTGATTGGATTGAAAATTGGTTGGCTGACAGGAAACAAAGAATAGTGATAAACGGCTCCCTTTTGGAATGGCAGGCAGTGACCAGTAGGGTCAGTGCTGGGACCGCAGCTTTTTACAATATACATTAATGATATAGATGATGGTATTAAAAGTAACATTAGCAAATTTGCTGATGATACAAAGCTGGGTGGCAGGGTGAAATGTGAGGAGGATGTTAGGAGATTACAGGGTGACCTGGACAAGTTATGTCAGTGGACAGATGCATGGCAGATCCAGTTTAATGTGGATAAATGTGTGGTTATCCACTTTGGTGGCAAGAACAGGAAGGCAGATTACTACCTAAATGGAGCCAAGTTAGGTAAAGGGGCAGTACAACGAGATCTAGGTGTTCTTGTATATCAGTCAATGAAAGCAAGCATGCAGATACAGCAGGCAGTGAAGAAAGCTAATGGCATGCTGGCCTTCATAACAAGTGGAATTGAGTATAGAAGCAAAGAGGTCCTTCTGCAGCTGTACAGGGCCCTGGTGAGACCGCATCTGGAATATTGTGTGCAGTTTTGATTTCCAAATTTGAGGAAAGACATTCTGGCTATTGAGGGAGTGCAGTGTAGGTTCACGAGGTCAATTCCTGGAATGGCAGGACTATCTTACGTTGAAAGATTGGAGCGACTGGGCTTGTAAAACCTTGAGTTTAGAAGGCTGAGAGGGGATCTGATTGAGATGTGTAAGATTATTAAAGGATTGGACACTCTGGATGCAGGAAGCATGTTTCCACTGATGGGTGAGTCCAGAATCAGAGGACACAGTTTAAAAATAAGGGGTAGGCCATTTACAACAGAGTTGAGGAGAAACTTCTTCACCCAGAGAGTGGTGGGTGTATGGAATGCTCTGCCCCAGAAGGCTGTGGAGGCCAAGTCTCTGGATACTTTCAAGAAAGAGTTGGATAGAGCTCTTAAGGATAGTGGATTCAAGGGTTATGGGGATAAGGCAGGAACAGGATACTGATTGAGGATGATCAGCCATGATCATAATGAATGGCCTACTCCTGCACCTATTGTCTATCTGGAGGCAACCCATACAGACGCAGGGAGGATGTGCAAACTCCACCCCGAGGCTGGAATCGAACCGAGGTCTCTGGTGCCATGAGGCAGCAGCATTAACCGCTGAGTCACTGTGCTGCCCCACAAAATGTGAACAGTCCCTCTTGGACTGCAGAATGATTTGGCAATGTCAAGAGACAGAGAAAAGGCATTTTCTTATGTTGCAGGGAATATGAATTTTATATATATTTTTAATGTCATTTATTTTTAGTTTGGATGTTTGAATTTTGAATTAGTGACATATGGGTTTTTCTGTACAATTGTAATTGAAGGGTTTAATGATTAATTTAAGTTATGGTAATTTCTTTTAAAACAACTTCATAGAGAGGAAGCTTTCAGAGACTTTTTTTAGAACATAGAAAAGTACAGCACAGAACAGGCTCTTCAGCCCATGATGTTGTGCCGAGGATTAATCCTAATCTAAAATAAAATAACCTAACCTACGCACCCCTCAATTCACTGCTATCCATGTGCATGTCCAGCAATCGCTAAAGTGTCCCTAATGATTCTGTTTCCACCACCACCGCTGGCAATGCATTCCATGCATTCACAACTCTCTGCGTAAAGAACCTACCTCTGACATCTCCTCTATACCTTCCTCCTAACACCTTAAAACTATGACCCCTTGTGGCAGTCAATCCTGCCCTGGGGAAAAGTCTCTGGCTATCGACTCTATTCATGCCTCTCATTACCTTGTACACCTCAATCAGTCCACCTCTCTTCCTCCTTCTCTCCAGAGAGAAAAGCCTGAGCTCAGTCAACATCTCTTCATAAGACAAGCCTTCTAGTCCAGGTGGCATGGTGGCACAGTGGTTAGCACTGCTGCCGCACAGCGCCAGGGTCCCAAGTTCAATTCCAGCCTCAAGCCACTGTCTGTGTGGAGTTTGCATGTTCTCCCCGTATCTGTGTGGGTATCCTCTGGGTGCTCTGGTTTTCTCCCACAGTCACAAAGATGTGAAGGTCAGGTGAACTGGCCATGCTAAATCACCCATAGTACATTAGTCAGAGGGAAATGGATCTGGGTGGGTTACTCATCGGAGGGTCGGTGTGGACTGGTTGGGCCGAAGGGCCTGTTTCCACACTGTAGGGAACCTAAAGCATCCTCGTAAACCTTCTTTGCACCCTCTCCAAAGTCTTTGCATCTTTCCTATAATAGGGTGACTAGAACTGGACACAATATTCCAAATGTGATCTCACTAGGGTCTTGTAGAACTGCAGATAAACCTCATGCTCTTTGGTGTACATTTGGAGAATTTACAAACAAGTGGGGGTAGTTTTTTCACTCAGAGAGTAGTATAGCGTGGAACGGCCTGTCTGCAACTGTAGTAAACTCACTCATGTTAAGGGCATTTAAATGGTCATTGGATATACATATGGATAATAATAGAATGGTGAAAGTTAGATGGGCATCAGATTATTTTCACAGGTCGGCGCAACATCGAGGGCTGAAGGGCCTGTGCTGCTCTTTAACGTTCTGTGTTCTATGTTATGTAAAGTAAACGATGCTGCATCAGAGTTTATGTTAGAAACTTGCAGACCTGTTTTATTTTAAGATTCAGGAAAACATCCACAGCTTGAAAAATGAGTTGTCTTTTATTTCAGGTTCAATTTTGGGGCAGTTCTGCAGAAATGGATGACGGTGAATGCAAAAAAAAAGTCTTCCTGAGAGAGGAAGAAAGTTGTTAAAAAAAGATTACCTCAGTGTAAGGAGTTTGGAAAAAAAACAGAGAAGTGTTTGAAAAATAGATTATTTGAGCCTGAGAATGTTTAAACTCAGGTGTGTGAAAACTCCAGGAATAGGCTGTCAGATTTACTTGATTGAGAATTGATGTCACAGTTATATTAAGCCGAAAGAGGTCTTTGTCAGGAGACTGGGTTCAAGTCCCACCTGCTCCAGAGGTGTGTAATTACATCTCTAAGCAGATTGATTAGAAAATATACTAAATCTAGAGAGGATAGAAGAGGTACTCTCTCTCTGATATTAATGCTGTTAATGAGTGCTTTTGGAATCTGTGAAGGAATTTTTTGAGGAAGTAAAGAGATTATATTTTACTGTATGTTTCAAAATCTCTAAACTCATATTACATGTAAATAATTTGGTTTTATTCCATTTTAACTTCAGCTCTTCTGTGAAATAAATTTCTGGATTATTGTTAAAATCAAATCTGCAGAATTGCATTGTGATATTTCAGTGTGACACTATCTTGATAATTTGAAACCAAACTAACAATCAAGCTAGATTTAAGTCTGGGAATTAAATTGACTCATAATAACAGTTTCATCATTACTCACACTCAACAAAAGTGAGAAATACCTCATCACATCCCCTTGACTTTGATCAACAGAATTTGTTTATAACTCCTATATTTTCTCACCTTTAATACTTGTATCAATCCTCCTGTCCTATGTGTTTCTTTGGGGCTTTCAAGGGGATATCTCAAGTCATATCATAGTTAATTCAGAGAAATAGAATTCCTGCAGCGCTGAAAGAGGCTACTCTGCCATCAAGTTTGTTCTGCACCGACCCTCTGAAAAGCATCCCATTCAAACCCAATCCCCACCCTGTCCCCTAATCCCACATTTGCCATGCTTAATCCATCTTCCCTGCACACCCCTGGATACCATGGGGAAATTTACCATGGCCAATCCACCTAACCTGCACATAGAGTCATGGAGTCATACAGCACAGAAACAGAGCCTTCAGTCCAACAAGTCCATGCCAAACGTAATCCCAAACTAAACTAACCCCACCTGCCTGCTCCTGGCCCATATCCCTACACCCCTTCCTATTCAGGTGCTTATTCAAATGTGCTTTAAATGTTGTAACTGTTCCCACATCCTCTCCTTCCTCAGGAAGTTCATTCCATATGTGGACCACCCCCTGTGTAAAAAAGTTGTCCCTCAAATCCTTCTTTAAATCTGTTTCCTTTCACCTTAAAATGTGCCCCTGGTCTTGAAATCCCCTAACTTTGGGAAAAGACACATACTATTAACTCTATCTATACTCCATCATGATTTTATAAACTTCTATCAGGTCCCCTCTCAACCTCCTACACTCCAGTGAAAAAGTCCCAACCTTTCTTTTTAACTCAAACCTTCCATACCCGGCAACAACCTGGTTAATTACTTCTGAACCCTTTCCAGTTTAATAATATCCTTCCTATAACTGGGCGACCGGAACTGGACACAGTACTCAAAAAAAGCCTCAACATGACGTCCCAACTCATATATTCAAATGCCTGAGCATTGAATGCAAGTACGCTAAGTGCCTTCTTAATGACCCTTTCTACCTGTGATGCAAAATTCTAACAGTTATATACCTGAACCCGTAGTTTCTCTGTCAGAGGACACTACAATTAGTTGTAGAAGTCCTGCCCTTGTTTGTTTTACCAAATTGCAATAGATCGCATTGATCCAAATTAAACTACATCTGCCTCTCCTCAACCCATTGACTAAATTGATCAAAACTTGTTGTGGTTCTGTTCGCCGAGCTGGGAATTTGTGTTGTAGACGTTTCGTCCCCTGTCTAGGTGACATCCTCAGTGCTTGGGAGCCTCCTGTGAAGCGCTTCTGTGATGTTTCCTCTGGCATTTATAGTGGTTTGTCTCTGCCACTTCCGGTTGTCAGTTCCAGCTGTCCCCTGCAGTGGCCAGTATATTGGGTCCAGGTCGATGTGCTTATTGAATCTGTGGATGAGTGCCATGCCTCTAGGAATTCCCTGGCTGTTCTCTGTTTGGCTTGTCCTATAATATTAATGTTGTCCCAGTCGAACTCATGTTGCTTGTCATCTGCGTGTGTGGCTATTAAAGAGAGCTGGTCATGTCATTTCGTGCCTATTGATGTTCATGGATGTGGATCGTTAGCTGTCTTCCTGTTTGTCCTATGTAGTGTTTTGTACAATCCTTGCATGGGATTTTGTATACTACATTGGTTTTGCTCATGTTGGGTATCGGGTCCTTCGTTCTGGTGACTTGTCTGAGAGTGGCTGTTGGTTTGTGTGCTGTTATGAGTCCTAGTGGTCGCAGTAGTCTAGCTGTCAGTTTGGAAATGCTCTTGATGTATGGTAGTGTGGCTAGTCCTTTGGGTTGCGGCATGTCCTCGTTCCCCTCAGACCAGTAGTATCACTACCAGGGGCACCATCACAGAAACTGAAATACCTGACCAGCGGATCCAGACACTCTATACAGTCAACACAGGAATTCTTGGACATCATCAGAAATATACACATAGACAAGGAAGAAACTATGGTCTCATTCGATGTAACGGCACTGTTCACCTCTATCGACAAAACCCTAGCCAGAGAAACAATAGCCAACCTGCTGGACA
>NC_057721.1:76520653-76562680 GCF_004010195.1 Chiloscyllium plagiosum
GACCAGCTATCCTTAGTAGCCACACACGCAGATGACAAGCAACATGAGTTCGACTGGGACAACACTACTATTATAGGACAAGCCAAACAGAGAACAGCCAGGGAATTCCTAGAGGCATGGCACTCATCCACAGATTCAATCTATAAGCACATCGACCTGGACGCAATATACCGACCACTGCAACGGACAGCTGGAATTGACAACCGGAAGCGGCAGAGACAAACCACTATAAATGCCGGAGGAAACATCACAGAAGCGCTTCACAGGAGGCTTCCCAGCACTGAGGATGTCACCTAGACAGGGGACGAAACGTCTGCAACACAAATTCCCAGCTCGATGAACAGAACCACAACAACGAGCACCCAAGCTACAAATCTTCTCACAAACTTTGATCAAACTTTCTTTGGTATCTTAGATATCCTTCTTCACTGTCCACAATACCACCAACTGTGGTGTCATCCACAAACTTACTAACCATGCCTCCCATATTCTCATCTAAATCACTTATATAAACAACAAACAAAAGTGAACCCAGTGCTGATTATAAGCTAATTTTTCTGAACTGAGTTATGAGGGAAGTTTAGAAGAAAATTCTACTTATTTAGACTAAGCATTTCATTTCTTCTGTTTTTGATCAATGATACCTCAATAACTTTGAGCCAGTTCAGTGTAAACTCATAATTTTTAACTTGTATTTCATAGTCAGCAGATTAACATGTGGCATTAGAACTTGTGTTTCAAATTATGACCCATAACCAGAATGGACTGAGAAAGGAGTTAATGTGTATAGTGAGTAGACAGGCAACTCTCGTGGAGGTCACAATCTGATCAGCCATGGTCTTATCAAATAACAGAGCAGGTTTGAGGAGCTGGATCACCTACTCATGCTCCTGCTGGAACCATTAGGTGTTTATATGTTCCAAATTCTTCATGAAGTCCTGTGCTAAGGTGTGGCCAGAAATCGTTCATGCTTCTTGACAGTGACAATGTTCTGTAGGTGGTCTGCCAATGCACGACAGATCTCCTCGTGGGTTTCTCCCATATGCCTTTCTCATTTGACCCTTTTGAATCAAAAACATGACTGAGATGAGGAGAAATGTCTTTACCCAGAGAGTGGTAGGCCTCTGGAATCCTCTGCAACAGAAATCGGTTGAGGGCAAAACATTGGATGTTTTTGAGAAGAAGTTAGATTTAGTTCTTAGGGCTAAAAGGTCAAAGGGTATAGGGAGAAAGCAGGAAGAAGGGACTGAGTTGGCTGGTCAGCCATGGTCATGTTGAATGTCGGAGCAGACTTAGAGAGTTGAATGGCACATTCCTGGTTGACCTTCTAATTTTCCATGTTTTCTATCATTTTATATTAGAGGGTTAAGGTAATCTTTGTGTAAAGTATCAAACTCTTAAGCATTTTGCATCTGGGATTGTCCAGTGGGACACCACTTTGAGATGTGCAAATGAAGCAAAAGGAATTCTTACATGTGCTACTGTAATGGTTCAGGCAGTTAGAGAAAGGCACTTGTAGAGTTTTCACATAATGGGTTATAAATCCATTGAGATTTCCGCTGGCTACAAGTCACGATTTGAGACTCAATTTCTAATGTGACACGCTAGTCTACAAGCAAGTATATTGGCAATTAAATGCCAGTTAAATGCAATGAGACTGCATTGAAATAGTTCAAGGTATTGAAGCGTTAACACCAATTTTGCACAAAATCAGAACTGGGACTTCAACCCAAATGAAATTTGTTAATCTACCTGAGCACAATTTCGTCGTGAAATTTGAAATCCTAAACGTTCATTTCCATTCAATGAAACAGACCATTACAGCTGAATTGAAAAAAAGATTAAAGTATGATCAGTGTCCATGTAATTTGCTTGTAACACTCATTAATTATTTTTGTGCCAATAGTGTTTTCCAGTGGATTTCACGTTATAATAACATGCTGCAAGTGACATTTATCTATTCTTCACCTCATTAGACTTTCCAACAAATTTTATATTTTAAAGGACTTTGCAACTAATGAGCAGCCTTCCATTTTAGCAGATCAGTCTTCTGATTATAATCAAATGAAATTTAAATATCTTAAACTTAAGTGTAAGCCATGGGTATAATTACACATTGAGGAATACAAATCTGGTGATGTCATCATCTCATATAAATTATTAAAGATTTCTTTAACAGTAACTTTTTAAAATAATTTCAGAAATTGCTCAGCTCTGAATGTGTGAACTAATTGAGAATTTGTTGCATTCTTAATCTGTTCTTGATGTGTTGGATGTGGCTACCATAGTTGACAAACTACATTAAGATATTTGGTTGCATCGGTTCTGACTCAACATTAGTACACATCTTCCCTTTGTGATCATGTATCCTTAACTCCACTTGGAGAACCAAACTCAAGATCACTATCAACCCAAGATCACAGAGTTATAGAGATGTACAGCATGGAAACAGACCCTTCTGTCTGAACAGATATATCAATCTAATCTAGTCCCACCTGCCAGCACTTGGCCTATATCCATCTAAACCCTTCCTATTCATATACCCATCCAAATGCCTTTTAAATGTTGCAACTTTACCAGCCTCCACCACTTCCTCTGGCAGCTCATTCCATATGCGCACCACCCTCTGTATGACGAAGTTGCCCCTTAGGTCCCTTTTAAATGTTTCCCTTCTCACCTGAAACCAATGCCCTCTAGTTCTGGCCTCCCCCACCCCAGGGAAAAGACTTTGTCTATTTATCCTATTCATGTCCCTCATGATTTTATAAATTTCTCCAAGGTCAGCCCTCAGCCTTCGACACTCCAAGGAAAACAGCCCCAGCCTGTTCAGTCTCTCCCTATAGCTCGAATTCTCCAACCCTGGCAACATCCTTGTCATTTTTTCTGAACCCTTTCAAGTTTCACAACATCTTTCCGATAGGAAGGAGACCAGAATTGCACTCAATATTCCAAAAGTGGCCTAACCAATGTCCTGTACAAAATGACCTCTCAACTCCTGTACTCAATGATCTGACCAATAAAGGAAAGCATACCAAATGCCTTCTTCACTATCCTACCTACCTGTGACTCTACTTTCAAGGAGCGATGAGCCTGCATTCCAACATCTCTTTGTTCAGCAATACCCCCTGGGACCTGACCATGAAGTGTATCAGTCCTGCTAAGATTTGCTTTCCCAAAATGCAGCACCTCACATTTATCTAATTTAAACTCCATCCACCACTTCTCAGCCCATTGGCCCATCTGGTCAAGATTCTGTTGTAATCTGAGGTAACCTTCTTTGCTGTCCACTACATGTCCAAATTTGGTGTCATCTGCAAACTTACTAATTATGCCTCCTCTGTTTATATCCAAATCATTTATATAAATGACGAAAAGCAGTGGACCCAGCACCAATCCTTGTGGCACTCCACTGGTCACAGGCCTCCAGTGTGAAAAATAAACTTCTACCACCACCCTCTGTCTTCTACCTTTGAGACAGTTTTTATCCAAATGGCTGGTTCATCTTTCCTGAACCATTGAGCTGCCTCTGAACTCAAATTGACATCCACAGCTCAATCTCCTGCTCATGTTAATATCTGCTATTGGGTTGCCATTATTCCTTGCACAGTCAGGTGTGCCCGTATTTAACAAAGTGGATTAAGACCAGGTAGGCAAGAGAGTGAGGGGTGGCCAAGAAGCAATCTAGAAGGTGCAGGCCAATAGTCCCCTGTGTCTATCTCACTAAGTAACCAGGTTTCTATTTGGACACTGGTAAAGATGCTGCTTCACTAGAGAAATGTAAGGAAAGTTTCAGTCATCACAATTAGCTCACTTTCCCAGATAAGGTTGCAAAGGCATGGGGGCAGGGGAACCGGCATGTGGGTGAGGCAGGTGGACAGGAGGGCTAGTAGAGTGTTGGCCCTTATTTCGGGGGCTTTGCAATTTAGGAGTGGGAAAGTCTTACTGCAACTGTACAAGGTGCATAGTTCCTTGAAAGTGGTGTCACCAGGTAGACAGGATGGTGAAGAAGGCATTTGGCACACTTACCTTCATCTGTCAGAGCACTGAGTACTGCAGTAGGGCATTATGTTACAGCTATACAAGGCATTCGTAAGGCCACATTTGGAGCACTGCATACAATTCTGATTGTTCTGCTGGAGGAAAGAAGTTATTAAACTGGACAGGGTGTAAAAAAGATTTACAAGGATCTTATGGAGACTGGAGAGTTTGGGTTATGAGGTGAGGCTGGATAGGCTGAGATTTTTTGCCCTGAAGCATGTAAAACTGAGGCATGACCTCATAGAGGTTTATATAATTATGAGAGTCTTCAATAAGATGAATTGCAAAGGGCTTTTTCCCAGGGTTGATGAGTCCAAAACTAGAGGGCATGGGTTTAAGGTAAAAGCGGAACAATTTAAGAGGGACCTAAGTGGCAACTTCTTCACACAGAGAGTGGTGTGTATATGGAGTGATCTGGTAGAGATGGTTACAATTGCAACTTTTAAAAGACATTTGAACAGGTATGTGGATATGAAAGGTTTAGAAGGATATGGGTGAAATGTGAAATGGGAAATGGGACTAGCTCAATTCAGGAAACCGGGTCAGTATGAACGAGTTGGGTCAAAGGGCCAGTTTCCCTGCTATATGACTCTGTCGCTATGAGTCTAAGAATGGAAAGGCCAAAGCAGTTGGTCATTCCAATTCTCTCCCTAATGACATTGTGTGTTTACCTACAATACATGGGTAGCAAGAAGGCAGCTCACCATCATCTTCTCAAGGGCAACTAGGAATGGGCAATAAATAGAGGCCAACCAGTGATACTCACATTGCACAGGAGAATAAAGAAAAGCCAGTGGAACAAATAGACATTGCTGTGGTTGTAGAAGTGGCTCCATGATAGTATGCTACCTGCTTGGTGCCAGGGTCAAGTATATCATAGAGTGATTGCTGGACATTCTTTTGTGGTGAGTGAAGAGCCATAAGTCATGTTTCACATGATGCCAATTACATAGACAGAAAAAGGGATGGGGGCCAGAAATTAGAAATTAGGGAGCTTGGCCAGAGACTGAAAAGCAGAATCTGTAAGTCAGTAATATCAGAATTGATCTCAGTACCATCTTCCAGTGAATATACAAATGAGAAGATTGAGCAAACGGTAGCATAGTTGGAGGTCTTCAGACTTTTGGGGTTTTGGGACTGGGTCTCGGGCAGATGGATTATAGCTTGGGAGGGCTAGGGCTAAAATCCTTGTGAGGAGACTTGCTAATACTTGCTAAAAAAGTTTAAATTAGCATGTCAGCAGGATAGCACCAAGAGAGGGAAACCAGAAAGATTTCTGAAAACTATTTAAAAAGCTGTGAAGTAGAACAGCTGGAATTAAAATTGGAAAGCAACAATAAACAAACAATAGAATCAAGCAGGGTCAAATTACAGAATAGTGTTAAATGGCAAGAGATGTAGAAAGATAATGATTTAATTGCCATTACAGATATATGGCTATAGGTTGATCAAATGAATATGGAAGACATTTGACATTTGAGAGGGATGGAAATATAGGAACGGAGGTGGGGTACTGTTGATAATTATAGAAGTGCATGAGTGAGAAGGGAATTCTTCTTGGAAAGCTAGGGTATAAAATCTGCTTGGGTAGAACTAAGAAGCAGCAAGCAGCAGCAAGTAATGGTAAGGGTGGTTTATAAGCTGCTAAAAGCTGATGGTAAAGTACCCGGGTTCAATTCCTGCCTTGGGCAACTGTCTGTGTGGAGTTTGCACGTTCTCCCCGTGTCTGCGTGGGTTTCCTCCGGGTGCTCCGGTTTCTTCGCACAGTTCAAGGATGTGCAGGTTAGGTGAATTGGCCATGCTAAATTGCCCGTAGTGTTAGGTGCAGGGCTAAATGTAGGGGAATGTGTCTGGGTGGGTTGCTCTTCAGAGGGTCGGTGTGGACTTGTTGGGCCGAAGGGCCTGTTTCCACACTGTAGGCAATCTAATCATAAATCAGAAGAATGGTGATGTATGTAGCAGGTTGAATGCAATAATTATGAATGATTTCAATAAAGATATAACTCAGGGTAAATCAGTGTCTGCTGTAGAGAAATAATTGCTGAAATGTGTTTGAGATAGTGTCCTGGAGCAAGTTGTTGAGAAAGTAACTAATTTAGATCCAGTATTATGGAAAATGATGATTAATTAATCTTGCCATAGAAAAAAATTTAGGAAATAGTAATCATAATATTATAGAATTTTCCATCATGTTTGAAAAAGAGGTAGTATAAGCTGAAAGTAAGGTTTAACTCTAATTGAAGGCATTTATAAAGGTATAAGGAATAATTAAGCTCTGTTAGATTGGAAAATAAAACATTAAAGTGTCTGACAGATTGTAGGTATTTAAAGATTTAATGCTTGATTAAAAAAAAAGACATACTTTCCTTTCAGGCAACAAATACCTAACAGGAAAAGTAATGTAAGGAAAAGTAAGTACATCAAAGAAAGAAATTTTTAAATATGCCAAAAACAAATGTCAGCCTAATGTTTGGGAACATTTTGGAATTCAGTAAAGGAAGGTAAAGAAATTCACAAGAAAGAGAACAGAATATTAATGCAAAATAACAAGATGCATTAAGAATAGACTGTAACAGCTTCTAGAGGCTTGTAATATGGAAAAGATGAGCAAAGACAGATGTGGATCTATTCCAGACAAAAAGATGAGAATTTATATGAGAAAAAGGAGAAAAGACAGAGTCCTCATCTAAATAAGTACTTTGTGCCTATCTTCACAAAGGATGGCACAAGAAATATCCTTAAAGTAATTAGGATACAGGAGTCCAGTAAGAATTCGGAATTGAAAGAAATTATTGTGCATGAAGATATGTTATAGAAATTAATGGGACTGCAAGTTGACAATCCCCAGAAACTATTGACCTTCACCCTCAAGTGTCGAAAGTGATAGCGAATGGATTTGAGATCATCTTTCAAAATTCAATTTATCTGTAGAGTCATCTGCAGATTGCAAGGCCGCAAATGTAACCTCATCTTTTTAAACAAAAAGAAGGCTTGAAAAATTATGGAATTACAGTCATTAGTCTTTTGGCAATTGTAAGGAAAATGCTATTGCACTATAATGGATGTGATTATTGGGTATTTAGAAAAGAATGACAATCATCCTGTTAGATATTTTTGCTTTTACAATCCATTCTTCATATACCTTGTTATTTTCCATTAATATGCCATTCTCCTTCTTTATTCATTTCTTAGTGCTCCTTTACTGAATTCCAAAATGATCCCAATCAGCAGGATGATAATTTGTTTTAGAAAATTGGCAAGTCTCCTTTGACATACTTACTATTCCTTATCTTACCTTTCCTGATTGATATTTATGTTTGAAAGGAAAATATGTTATTTATTTTGGCAATCAAGCTTTACATCTTCAAATACTAGCCATTACTCACCATCTGTCAAACATTTTACTATTTTATTTTTCCAATCTGCAACAGTTTACTTTACAAATTCCTTAATTCAGATTAATCTACACCTCATGCATTTACAAGGATCATGTTTAACAAACGTGATAGTGCTTTTTGAGGATTTTAACTGCAGAGTCAATAATGAGAAATGAGTGGGTGTGCTTTATTTTGATTTTCAGAAGACCTCTTAAAGTCGTTTTAAAAACAAAATTAAAGTGCATGGGTAAGGAGTAGTATTACAGAATTGAATGAGAGTTGGTTAACAGGCAGAATGCAGGCAAGTAGGCAAAACTGGGTCCTTCTACAATTGGCAGGCTGTGACCAGTGGTTACAAGGACTGGTGTTGGGGACCCAGCTGTTCCTAATCTGCACCAATGAATTCTAACGTGGGGCCAATTGTAACTTTTCCAAATTTGTAGAAATTACAAATCTTGGTGGGAATGTCCACTGCAGGAGGATATAGCTAGGGTTCAAATGGATTAAGTCAAGCTAACCTATTATGGTCTCAGATGCTGATTACTGGTCAAGTCAAATATCAGATTGAAAATATGGATTGATTGATCATGTATTGTTTTTGTTTCAATGAGGTAGTCTCTCACTAAGATGAAAACACACAATGTTGCAGATTTTGTTTTAGCAATAAAATGGAGGGTGTTTTTCAGCAAAGGAAATAAAGGTAAAATAGAATAACACATCTATTTACTTTTCACTCAAAATGGAAAGATTTAGAGATACTGTAACAGTATAATTCAAAGTACTCCTTTATCAACCCCAAAACAGCCCTTATTCAATATGTAAAATTATCTGTTGTACAGTGCTCACACCAGAATCTCTTCCTTTAATTCCTCAATAACTTTAAAGTATTTGTAACCCTAACTCCTAGATTGTGAATACTGATAACATATTTCTGGAGTGATCATTCACTTAAATGTACATAGCTTCAAGTAGCCTCTTCAGGGTTTTATCCCAGCACTTTTGATTCAGAGTTATCACTAACCCCGTACTCTTCGGTTGCTTATTTCACAAGAGCATGACAGATGAAATATGACATGGATAATTCTGTACTCACCAACAGGGGTGGGAGGAATGATGATGCAGAGTATTTCTTAAATGGTGAGAGATTGAAAAGAGTTGATATTCCAAGAGACTTCAGTCTCCTTGTTCATAAGTCACAGAAAGCTATCATACAGGTGTAGCAAGCAATTCAGAAGCCAGGCGCTATGTCTGTATTTATCGCAAGAGGATTTAAGTACATGAGAAAAGAAGTGCTGCTTCAAATGTTCAAAGTACTAATGAGACTATATCTGGAGTATTGTGTACTCATTGAGCCAAGTCGATTCTTAGGCCCAATCATCTTTCCCAGATCAGGGGTATAGAGGTAAGGGAATACTCGATTCCATGATCTTATACTCTAAAAATAGCCACCTGCGTTTCCTATTTTTGTTCTGTGACACAGACTAGATTGACCTAGGAAGGGGTGAAGAAGCAATCAGTTCCCAAGCTAAGCTGAGTTGAAACCAATCTCAATTTCAACCATCATGTAGAAAAATTAAAATAGAAGAATATCATATTCCTTGAGGTCTCATACCCATATTTTCATCCATATCAATCTACACCACTTAATGCCCTCTTCCAATCTCCCATGGCCCATCACACTCCCTCTGCCAGCATAGGCCTCTCTACTCATTTCCAAATGCCTCCATATGTCCCATGAGAAGCAAATAGACTGATTAGTGATAGCCAACATGGTTTTGTGCGGGGGAGGTTGTGCCTCACTAAATTGATTGAGTTTTTTGAGGTGGTGATGAAGATTATTAATGAGGTCGATGTTGTCTACGTGACATACTGGTAAAAAGGTATCAGGAGTGAGCTCACAAGATGGATACAGAACTGATTTTGTCATAGGAGACAGAGGGTAGTGGTGGAACAATGCTTTTCAGAATGGAGGGCTATGACGTGTGGTGTTCCACAGGGGTCAGTGCTGGGATCTCTGCTGTTTGTGGTCGACATGAATGATTCAGAGGAAAACGTGGCTGGTCTAATGAGTAAGTTTGCAGATGATACAAAGATTGGTGGAGTTGCAGATAGTGAGGAGGATTGTTAGAGGAAACTGCATGATGTAGTATTGGAGGCATGGGCAGAAAAATGACAGATGGAGCTTAATCCAGACAAATGTGAGGTGGTGCATTTTGGAAGGTCAAGTACAGGTGGAAATTATACAGTGAATGGCAGAACCCTTGGGAAAAGTTGGATAGACTGGGTTTGTCTTCACTGGAACACAGGAGGTTGAGGGGTGACCGAATAGAAGTTTCTAAGATTGTGAATGGCATGGATAGAGTGGAAAGTAGGAGGATTTTCCTAGGGTGGCAGTGTCAATTACTAGGAGTCACAGGTTTGAGGCACGAGGAGGGAATGCTTAAAGAGATGTAAGAGGCAAGTTTTTCAAAGAAAGGGTGGAGAGTGCCTGGAGCACTTTGCCAGAGGAGGTGGTGGAAGCCGACACAATTGAAGCATTCAAGAAACACCTGGACAAACACATGAATAGGAAGGGAATAGAGGATATGGATCCTGTCAGTGAAGACAGTTTTAATATGGAAGGGCAAAATGTGTCAGTGCAAGCTTGGAGGACCAATGGGTCTATTTCTGTGCTATATTGTTCTTTGTTCTTTGTCCTTTGTTCTGTGCCCCAAAATGGCTATTCTTCTATACCCATCTCCATTGACGCTTAAACCTCTTAACTTAACTTTATGCCTACTTACACCCACCTTCCTTCCCTCTTTTCACCCTCAATACCAACTCATCCAGGATCCATGTCTGTAGGAAAAAAACAGAAGTTGATTACTTAAAGTTCTAAATTGGAAACTACATTCTATTGAGAAGAAAAAGCACTCTCAGTTATTAAAGGCACATCCTTTTAACAGGTGTTCATGGTGCTTAGCACTTCTTGGCCGCTCTTAACAGTTCTTGACAGATTGCACTTTTTTGCAGTCTTCACTGTTCTTTACAGCTTGATACTTTACATTTTTTGATAGTTCTTGACAGGTCAATACATCTAGACAATTCTTGATACTTGATTTGATTTGATTTGATTATTGTCACATGTGCTGAGATACAGTGAAAAGTATTGTTTTGCCCACTATCTAGCAAATCAGACCATATATAAGTGCATCAAGACAAATCTTGACAGATCTAATCTTCTTGGCATTGGTTTACAGTTCTTGCCACTTCTGAAGAGGTTTTTACACTCCTTGACAGCTACACAATTCCAATGAGTTTATGCATCTCCTATACACAATCTTATCTGTAGACAAACATTGCAGAGGAAAATTAACATCTCAATAGAATCCTAGATCCTCATGCCTTACCCATACTAGACACTCCCTCCCATAGAGACCTGTTCTCCACGCCTCAGATTTCTGACAACTATATCCACAGGAATACCTCAGCTATTCAAAACCATACCTTAGGAATGCAAAAACAACGCATCGAGAGCAGATTATTTTCTGCCTGGTTTGATCTCCACACGGTGGGGTCCAGACACGAAGGGCTTCAAAATCTGATTTGAAAATAAGCAGCTGATCATCAAAATAGCTAGCTGTCTTGTAGAAACCTGTATGACTGGTTACCAATGGTACCCCGCAAAAATGAGGATCGTTGGGTTTGTGATTGGGTCTTAGGATTTCTGATATTCTTCTGTTATGGTAAAAAAAGGCTTTCCATCATGCCAGAAGCCCTGGCCTTGATCAGTAGCTTCACTGACTATGAAATGAAACATCTTAATAATTCATCTGCTGTCACATCTTCCCAAGTGAATCAAGATTTGTTTGTTTAGAAGACCCTTTGAAAGAAACCCACTGAGATTAGAAGAGGGTATTGCTGCTTCCTTTTTAGTTATCTGAAGATCCACCTTTTGTGTTTTTGGTTACACTTCAACCCTACGCTCCTGATCTTTGGTCACCCGGTGCAAAGGGGAGTGGGCAGGTTGGAGGATCTCCTCGTGGGTCTGGAGAAGAAGCATGCGGTGTCCATACTACTGTTGATGCCTTTAGAGAGAGATGAGCACCGTACTGCTTTATTTTCCTCTCCAACTTGATTTTGATTTAATCCCTGCCCTCCCTTTCACTTCTTTGTTCACATAGGCATTGGCCGATGGAGCTCTGCCTGTTAATGATTCCTTGGCCACATGGCTATTTATCCTGGGTGGTGAAGTATTAATAAAGTTATTCACGTACCTGGCGTTTTCATTGTGTCTTGAACCTACACACACACAATTTGGGCACTGGGCAAAATAAGTGTCCAGATTAGAGTGGTGCTGGAAAGGCACAGCAGGTCAGGCAGCATCCGAGGAGCAGGAAAATCGACATTTTGGGCAAAAGCGCTTCATCAGGAGGCATCTGCAGTCTTCACTTTCGCTGGGAAAAATAAGCATTACAGCATTATAATTAAATGACAGTAGTGGAGGGGTATTATATTAGAAAGTGACATGAGCAGCCGGTTTTAAAAAATATAATCAAGAGTTTCAGAATCTCCTCAGTTCAGAAGACTGACTCCGAGCTGGCTGGCCAAAGCCAGGGTACTGCACACAAGTAAATGAAGGGTGACTTGGTGACAGGGTACCAGCCAATGGGCAGTTATATCAAAACGTCAAGCACGTTGATGTAAGACTGATGCCAGCCAGAACACTCAAGGACAGAACCTTTCCAATGGTATTTCCATAACATTTTATTGGCACCATTTTTTCCCTTTATCCAATTGTTCTTTTGAAACTCAATTAAATTTCTTACACGAGAACTCAACTCACTGCCTTCAAGAGTGGTTGAGGTGGAGATTTGAAAAATTTCAAAAGGAACGTGGATTGCCATTTGAAGGAAATAAAGCTGCATGGTTCTGGTTAGAGCAGAAAAATAGGACTGACTGAACTTCCTTACGGCGAACTGGCATATACAGGCACCTCCTGAGCTGTAATACTCACTAGCAGACACGTTAGGATTTGAACATTTTTTAAAAATGACTAAGTAATGTGGAAATGTCATATAAAATGCGTAAGAAACATGGAATTGCCATTTGTCAGTCAAACACAGAAGGAAACTGACTGCAGCCCGTGTGTCTTGCCATTCTTAAACTCAAAAAAAGGAAAAGCCTGGTCCCTTTAATCATTTGCAAACCCATAAATCACAGTGAGGTAACTTCAAAATTTCATTTAGTTTTACAGCAGCCCCTCAGAAGCAAAGTAATAAATAAAGGTTGCACACATGTAAATCTCTCAACGCCTCCCTTATTTCCTTGAGCAATTGTGGCATTTCAGATGGACTCAACAGGCTTCTAAGTGTGGTGCTTCCAATTGCAAGCAGAGAGTTGAAAGGATCCATGCTGGGAAAATTAAGCTTCTATCTAGTTTGAAATCAGATTGTTCAAGTGTTTATGTCTGGTAGCTTCTCCCAGGGTGGCCTGTTTTGTCCTGGGCAATAAGAGACAACAAAAGCAGCCTTTAACGTTTGTAGCCTGTCCTTTATTCATATTCTGTTCTGAAAGGGCTCCCTCCTGTTGGCTGCACAGACCACATTTAAAATTGGGTAGGAGCTATTGAATGGAGGCATTTGCCATGAGCCATCATAGTTTTATAACAGCATCAAGGCTGTTCTTGTCAAAAGAGAGAAAACGACAGCAGTGACTTGAGAATGACTATTGAACTAGCAAAAAGAATGGGCGAGAAAGAGCTTTGGTAGACAGTGGTTTGATTCTGACTTTGGATGTTTTTGGTCTTGCAATCCTGAACTGGGATGCTTGCCCCGATCAGTTTGAATGAGGTCAGAGGACACTTTTGAGTTGTTCTCAGCCGATAGGTTATGGTGTGCACTGGCTGCATGGTTGCCAATTTATCAGAGTTCAGAGGATGAGAGTGGCTTTGATTAAAACTTATACAATTCTAACAAAGCTGGACAGACTTGGTGGGAAGTCTAGTCCAACAGGGCACAGTCTCAGGATATTGAGTAGACCATTTAGGACTGAGATGAGGAAATCTTTCCTTCACTCAAAGGATAATGTATCTGTGGAATTATTTACCAGAGGTAGGGAATGCCAAGTCACTGAGTATATTCAATAAGAGAGAGGCGAATATTTTGATTTTAAGGGCATCAAGGAGTATGGCCTATTTCTAATTGTTTGTGATAAAAGATGGCAAGGGATCTTCCCCTTGTATTGTGAAGTTGTTCCACTGCCATGGGAAAGCAGCCAACATTGTCAAAGCCCCTTCCCACCTTAGTTAGACACTATTCATCCTTCATTTTCTTCAAACATGTCAATGTATTAAATATAAGAATATTACAGAGCCAAGGATGTTTGTGCAATGGTCCATGGACATTGATGATAGCTCCTAGGAATACATTAAATGGGAATCTGCAACATTACTAACCTATCAAGTTGTCTTACTGATAAAGAGATTTTTTTTCTGAGACTTTTGGAGTCACGGAGTCTAGGTGTTGTCTACTTAAGCTGTTCAGAGACATTATTACCCACATCTGGAGTGAGTGGGACTTGGACCCAGGCTTCCTGGTCCAGGGGTACGGATATTAAAAATGTGCCATAAAAACCTCTTGTCACATGAGTCTTTTCAAAATAACCAATTAAATGAGCTTCCCTGCAGGCTTCTGCAAAGTACTTATTATTCATATTATAAGCATTTTGTGCTCAGGACTGCCATCCCCGTGATCCAAAACCAAGCAATACCACAAACAAAATAGATTTGAGCTCCCAGCAGAGATTATAATTATTAGATATTCAAATATGACAAATTTACATAATATATTCAGGTAATTCCTCTTAATTTCATTCAAATCCTAGACTGCCTCAATCCTGGCTCCAAATTGTTCAATTTTAATCATTTAACCAGAGTGTTCACTGTATCCCTTTTAGTCTCTTGGCAGCATAGTGCAAACAATGATATTACGGATGTTTTGAAACTGACAGTTTGTGAAGTGACTGTAACAGAGGAGAGTGTTTCCATGTCACCTCCATTGAGCACTGTGACTGTGTGCTGTTGCCAATTAAGTGCTATGCTATTATAAATAAAGCAGCTTGTAATATTTAATGTCAACCATCCAGAAAATTTAAAAATCATAGCAATGTATTCAAACAAAAAAAACAGCTGTTGTCACTTCATCGAGCATGCTATTAAGTAAATCAGCTGTCAGGTGTTAGGAAGACTTATATCAAGGAAGGAAATGTCAACTTGACTTCCCAGTCTCTGCTTCATTATCAGATCTCAATCATGGCCATGTTAAATGGTGCTGGCTTCATCCCCAGTTTCCCTTCAGGCTGGAAAATGAAATATAACTCCGAGGCCTATACCCTGAAGAAATGCATGTGCTCTCATTCATTAATTCGTGGGATATGGGTGTCACTAATTGTCTTAAGGAGCTGGTGGTGAGCTGCCTCCTTGCACTGTTTGCAGTCTATTTGGTGTAGGTAACACCATAATGCTGTAAAGGAGAGAGTTGTGGGATTTTGACTCAGTATCCATAAAAAAGTGGACACAGACTTCCAAATCAAGATGGTGCATGACTTGGAGGGGAACTACAGGTAGAAGTATCCCCATGTATCTACCACCCTTGTCCTTCCAATTAATGGAGGAAATGGATTTGGAAGGTGCTGTTCAGGGATCTTTGGTGATTTGTTACAGTGCATTTTGTAGATTGTGCGCACAGCCATCATTGATGTGGGGAGTGAATGTTGGGGTACCAGTCAAGTGGCCTTCTTTGTCTTGGACGATGCTAAGATTCTTGAGTAGTGTTGAAGCTGCATCCATGCAGTCAAGTGTCCTGCTTAGTGGAAATGCTTTGTGAAATCAAACAGAAAATTACTTGCCACAGAATTTCAAATATCCATTTGTTTTTAGGTGCACAGTATTTATTTGGCTGGTCCAGTTTAATTTATAGTTAGTGGTAACCCTTAGGAGTTTGATGGTAAACTTTTCAATGAAGGCAATTGAAATAACTCCACAGAGACTAGTATCCCGTCACTAAGTCTCCTTTTATTCACACATGAGCAGTCCTTGAATCTAGTACTGCCTGTTCAGAGCCAGCTCCCAGATTGTCTGACTTTTTTTTATCTGTCAGCCAAGGCTCCCTGATTAGACTAAATTAACAGCCCCAATCAGGAAATTCCTATTCTGAGAGATCCATCTGGCCAACCTCATTTCAATTACAATAGTAATGTCATTAATGTCAAGGCTGATGGTTAGAATCTCTTTTTGATGAACATCATTACCCAGCACTTGTATGGTATAAGTGTTATTTTCCATTTATCTGCCTCAGTCTAGATTAGAGTGGTGCTGGAAAAGGACAGCAGTTCACGCAGCATCCGAGGAGCAGTAAAATAGACGTTTCGGGCAAAAGCCCTTCATCAGGAATACTGATGAAGGGCTGTATTCCTGATGAAGGGCTTTTGCCTGAAACGTCGATTTTACTGCTCCTCGGATGCTGCCGGAACTGCTGTGCTTTTCCAGCACGACTCTAATCATGACTCTGGTTTCCAGCATCTGCAGTCATTGTTTTTACCATTTATCTGCCTCAGCCTGATTCTTGTCCAGGTCGTGCTGCCTTTGAAAATGGAGGCTGAGGAGTGATGAATGGTGCTGAGCATTGCACAGTCAATGAATATTCCCACCTCTGACATTATCTTGGAGGAAAAATCATCAATGATGCAGCTGAAGATCCTTTGAGTCTAAGGCATTACCCTACCGAACTCCTGCACTGATGTCTTAAGACTGAGACAACAGGTGGTTGACATTTTGCCCCACTATTCCAAAACACTGCTAATCAATCAAGAGTTGGCAATCCAGTGGATTGGAGCTGAAAATGTGTTGCTGGAAAAGCGCAGCAGGTCAGGCAGCATCCAAGGAGCAGGAAAATCGACGTTCCGGGCATGAGCCCTTCTCCAGGAAAGCCCTTCCTGAAGAAGGGCTCATGCCCGAAACGTCGATTCTTCTGCTCCTTGGATGCTGCCTGACCTGCTGCGCTTTTCCAGCAACACATTTTCAGCTCTGATCTCCAGCATCTGCAGTCCTCACTTTCTCCAATCCAGTGGATTGACCAGGACTCTCCAATAATTCAATTCAATGAGCTGCTAACAACCACTGTCCTTGTTCTGCCTAACTCTACAACCGCCGGACAGTTTCTACAGTGCCTACCCCCAGATTCTCATTGACGTTTTTACTCAGGCTTCTTGCTACCACTTTTGATCACACACTGCCTTGGTGTCAAGGACAGTCACCCTTATCCCACCACTTGAGTTCAGCTCTTCTGTTCATAGTTGGATCCAGGCTGCACAGATGTCAGAGACTGAATGAGCCTAATGGACTCAACTGAGCATCAGTGAGCAGGTTATTATTGGGGAAAAGCTATTTGATAGCATTGTCACTGACAGTTTTCATGACTTTGTTGCTGATCAAAATTAGACTGACAGTAATTGGCTGGGTTTGATTTGCCCTTCTTTTAGAGGACAGGACATACCCAGGTCAATTTTTTACACTTTCAGTGATCATCAAAGACCCCTTACACCCCAACTATAATCCCTTCCGACCGCTTCCCTCAGGCAGAAGATACAAAAGCTTAAACACACCTACCAATTGGTTCAGAAGCAGCTTCTTCCCCGCTGAATGAAGCTCTCAAATTTCAAATCTGATGTTGATCCTGCTTTTTGTGCAACTTCTCTGCAGCTGCAATATCGTATTCTTCACTCTGTTCAGTCACCAAATGCACTTTGTGTGGTATAATTTCTTGTACCACACACAAAACAAAACTTATCATGTACTTAGGTACATGTGACAATAAATCAACATTTATATTTCAGCAAGTATACAAACAGAATATTGACCATTCATTCCCTCTGTCCCGATTACACAGAGGTAGCCATGTGTGCCTTCTGTAAGCTGCATGCTGCAACTTACCAAAGTTTATTTAACTCCTCTGAGAGACATGATCTCAATTACCAGAGAGAGTAAGAACAGCAGATTCAATGGCACACCACCACCTGTACTTTGCCTCCTGACTTGGAGTTATGTTGCTATTCCTTTACTGTTGTTAGTTCAAGATCCTGGTACTCCTTCCCTGACAGCACTGATGATGGACTTGTATGTTGTGGACTACAGCCAGCCGACCCTTGTTATTAATGCACAGAGATATTCAAAGTGAGTGAAGGTTGTCTTGGATTTTCCTCCAAAAACTGCTCCCAGCACCGTCTAAATCCCCAACTCCTGATAATCCTGTGGGATTGCCAAACTGCGAGTGAATAGCTGTGCCTTGAATAATAGGGCAAAAATTTAGTTATCACTTCACTGAGTTCATAGATTCGGCCTTTCCACTGGGACAAATAGTCACCGGGCTGGTCTTGCTGGCTAGCTCATAATACAATTGGCTTTTGGACCAAGTGCCTTTCAACTCATACACAACTATTGGCAGGGAAGAACCAGCCAGGCTGGAGGAGTTCAAAAGCAGGAGACCAAGTGGACTAATTGAGTAGTTCTTTTAAAGTGTTAGAAGGGGTGCAATGGAACAAATTACCTGACACAGTGCTGTATCATTCTCTAATTCAGAACCTCACACCAAATCAGCAAAAAAGGATGCATTTTCTTCCGTTGACTTTGGTTGGTTTAAGTTTCTGCTTGGTCCAGTTTTTGAGTGACCCATTTCAGTTCAGACTGTATTGCGTTGTGAGACAAAAATCAGACAAGGTTGGTTTAACAGTACATGGAAAGCCGGAGGTTCAATAACAGTTCATTGAATCACGGATAGCAATTAGTTTCTATAAATTGTGGTTTTCTGCATGTGATAAACTTTGATGATCTCCACAAACCCTTGCACCTAACTTCCTTTCCCTTTCTCCATTCTAATTCCCTCCAGTTCCTCCCGTAATTCATGTGCCCAAGAGATCAGTGAATGCTACGGCAGATCGCCAGGAGTCCGTGACATTGACGTGCACAGCCACTGGCTCTCCCGAGCCTGACATCAGCTGGTACAGGTAAGGGCAAGGTCAGGATCATCAACCCTCCAGATTTATCCTGGAGCCTTGGTGAGTTATGGAAGACAGTGACAAAACTAGGAGATGACAGTGACAAAACTACTATTGTCACAGTAAAAATCAGGGACTTAGTTAGGCATGTGCATAGGTGGGATTATCATAGATAGGATGGCACAGATGGCATGAAGGGCCTCTTCTGTGCTATGTGACACTTTGCCAAGTCTTTGAAAGTTAGAGACAACGAAACTGCTGGAATCCAAAGTAGACCAGCAGGACGCTGGAAGAACACAACAGGCCAGGCAGCATCAGGAGGTGGGGAAGTTGCTGTTTTGGGTGTAGCCTTTCTTGAGGACTGCGGGGGTGGGGTGGGCGTGTGTGAGGGGAGCTGCAGATAAAGGGGGTGGCAGGGGAGGGGTGGTGAAGTGGAGATGGGTGAAGACAGGCAGAGGATACAACCTAGTTGGTCAATGGGAGGAATGAATCCGGTAGGTGGCTGGGAGGAGTGGAAGGGAGGGGGAGGGACTTTGAAGGGAGTCGGGGGAAGGGAAGGGAGGTTATTTGAAATTAGAGAACTCAATGTTGAGTCATCCAGGCTTTAGACTGCCTACAAATTCAAATACGGGGTTGAAAATGTGTTGCTGGAAAAGCGCAGCAGGTCAGGCAGCATCCAAGGAACAGGAGAATCGATGTTTCGGGCATAGGTCCTTCTTCACGAAGCCCTTCTTCGGGCTTATGCCTGAAATGTTGATTCTCCTGTTCCTTGGATGCTGCCTGACCTGCTGCACTTTTCCAGCAACATATTTTCAGCTCTGATCTCCAGCATCTACAGTCCTCACTTTCTCCTACAAATTCAAATAACCAATTTACTAGTTACTGTGGTATACCCGAAATGTTGACTCTGTACACTAAATATTTGAAAGTAACTGGACAAGTTGAGAAACTTGATTCAAAGGCATACACTCTATAATTGCTTCTTACATCTAGTCTCGGGTAACAAAGCAAGCCAGTAAAGAAGCATCAACGAGGTCCTGGCTGTAGCGTCAGTTAACTTTGGATGTACACTTTAGCAAGGCGGTTAAGGTTTTAGGGAGGTGGTGGAGGAAGTTGACAGTCATACAGTCATAGCATGATACAGTGTGGAAATAGACCCTTTGATCCAATTCATCCCTGCTGATCAGGTATCCCAAACTAATCTAGTTCCATTTGCCAGCATTTGACCCATATCCCTGTAAACCCTTCTGTTCATATACCCATCCAGATGCCTTTTAAATGCTGCAATTGTACTAAACTCCACCACTTCCTCTGACAGCTGGTTCCACATAAGCACCATCCTCTGCATGAAAAAGTTGCCCATAGGACCCTTTTATATCTTTCCCCTTTCATTTTAAACCTATGCCCTCTAGTTTCAGACTCCCCTGCCCTGCGTAAAAGACCTTAGCTATTCACTCTATTCATGCCCCTCAGGATTTAATAAACCTCTATAAAATCACCCTCAGTTTCTGATGCTTCAGAGAAAACAGCCCCAGCCTATTCAGCTTCTCCATATAACTTAGGAAACATCCTTGAAAATGTTTTCTGCACCCTTTCAAGTTTAACAACATCTATCCAAGAGCAGGGTGACCAGAACTGCACACAGTATTCCAAAAGTGGCGTAACCAATGGCTGGTGTAGTGGCAACATGACTTTCAAACTCTTATTCTCACTGACCAATAAAGGCAAGCGTGCCAAATGCCTTCTTCACTGTCTTATCTACCTGTGACCCTGCCTTCAAGGAGCTATGAACCAACACTCCCCAGGATCCTATCATGGAGCGTGTAAGTCCTGCCCTGATTTGTCTTACCAAAATGTAGCACCTCATATGTATCTAAATTACACTCCATTGTGAGCGGCTCGGTGGCACAGTGGTTAGCACTGCTGCCTCACAGCACTAGAAACCCGGGTTCAATTCCCGCCTCAGGCGACTGTTTGTATGGAGTTTGCATATTCTCCCCATGTCTGTGTGGGTCCCCTCTGGGTGCTCTGGTTTCCTCCCACAGTCCAAAGATGTGCAGGTTAGTTGAATTGGCCATGCTAAATTGACCATAGTGTTAGGTGCAGGGGAATGAGTCTGGGTGGATTGCTCTGCAGAGGGTTGGTGTGGACTAGTTGGGCCAAAGGGCCTGTTTCCACACTGTAAGTAATCTAATCTATTCCTTGGGCCTTGATTGAATGTTATAAGGGTTGAAACATTCAGTAATGTGGAGATTAGAAAAATCGAAGTTAGTTTGCTTAGAGCATGGGAATTTCGATGAGATAAATACCTTAGAAGCTTTTTTCCCGATGGGGACAGTTTTGTAAATATGAGACACAATTCTAAGGGGGAGCCGTACAAAGATCTTACGCAGTGAGTTGATATGAGGTGGAATGCATTATCTGAAAGAGTGTTGGAGCCAGATTCAGTAAAAAGGGAATGGCTATCTATTGAAGGAAAGAACATTGCAGTGCTGTGTGGAAAGAGCCGGCTCAGTTACAAAGAGATAAATTGCCTTTTTCTGTTCTGTATTCTATGATTAAAACAATGATTTTATGTAAATGATGCCTCATGAATTCTAACTCTTGTTTTGTTACATTTTAGAAATTCTTTTTTTTTAGCTACTGTCATGTTCATATTTTCTCAATGGAAATACATTGCAATTTTCACAATCTCAGGATTTCTCCAAACAATGTCAATCAAGGAATAATCAGATTGCAATACTAACACAGAAAGTTCCTATAATTACCAAGGGATGCAGATAGAATATTGAAGAATAAATATTGGTCGGGGCACCAATCAAAATTCCTCTGCTCTTCTTCAAAAAACAGCGTGGGATATTTTATACCAACCTATCTTGCTCAAAAGACAATGCTGCTGACATTGTGAAGCCTTCCCTGTATTCCGATTTGTGGTGTAAGCATGGACTAAATCTCTGGACGTGATCCCACAACTGTCCCTCAAAAGTCAAAGTGCTTTCACTGAGCCATGGGTGACACAAGGAGGGAGAGAGGGAATAGATGTTACACTGATGTTACTGACAGTTTACAGAACTCCCAATTTAGCCTCTGCATAATTAATAACCACTGCACATTGAAGTGCTTCCAGATCAGGTAATACACACTCTTGCAACCTACACAGAACCTGTCTCTTCATGCACATGTATTTATAAGGAGGTTTCTCTAGGCACTAGGTGGCATGTCTGGCCTGATCAGCTTTTTCTTGACCAATGTGCATCGTTCCTTCATTTTCGCTGTGTCAAAATCCTTGAACTTTGTTATGAAGAGCACAATGGATTATACTAATCCCCAAGGACCACAGCAGTTGAAAAGTAAACTGACCACCATTTTCCCATGACAATGAGGATTGGGCAATAAATGCTGGTTGTAGCCAGAGGCACCTGCATCCTCAGAACACATAATAAAAAAAAATGCCTGTTCCTATTTTCTAGTGTGCACCTTACTCACTGATATAGTAGACCACTACAACATGACAGGGCTTTAACATGAAGATCAATCCAAAATCACTTCATAATCCAGTGGAGGAGATAGTGGTTTGACTGTGGTACTTAATAAAACTGAATTGAATGACGGATCATTCTGACACTCAGCCACAAAAAAATTAGAGTCAAAGAAGAGAATGTAACACAATTAACTAAATTAGCTGTACATTCATGGGTGTTCTATTGGTTTATGCAACAGGATGAAAAGGATGAAGTACAAACATATCATAAAGCAATTACAGATGTCAATTGCATTTGTACATGGATTACATACCTTGGAGTTTGAGTGTGCTTATCTATTGGGATAAACATACAGCTGTGCAGTCAGATTAATAAACATGTCATCAAAAGCCTGGAGACACCTGCTTATAAACGTACAGTATGTGTTTGAAGAGGTAGGTTCAGTACAAGCTGCAGAAGTGTGTGATTTAATTGGGAGTGTTCTGCATGTTAGCTTTCCAGCCTGGTAAGGTTTTCAAATTGACAGGGCACATACACACGAAGAGCAGAGCTGAAAGACGTGCAAAGGCTTTGCTCATAAGTTTCCTTTGGTTCTATGATGCCTCTGACTGGACTGTGCTTCCATCAGACTCATTACTTCTCCTGAGTGCTCCTTGGACAAACGTTCACTTTGGCTGTTGAGTGTTAGCAAGCCACCCATAATCAGAGCCATCACAGATCAGCTTGAATCTGATATGTATATGCTGTCTGAAACAGGGCAGTGAGGGATAGTTTAATTAAGATCAGTGATTAGCATCTTTAGTCATTCAATTCAATTGTTAACAATTCAATTGATTCATATCAGTAATTGATACGTTAATTCATGCATGTCAGTACTTAAAACTTTAATTGTTTATATAATAATTTGACTTTCAGTGTTTTATGTCAGTAATGAATAGTAATCCATAGTAGCAATGAACACTATTTGATTCTTCACCCAAAGGGTGCTACATTTATGGGCGGCACGGTGGCACAGTGGTTAGCACTGCTGCCTCACAGCGCCCGAGACCCGGGTTCAGTTCCCGCCTCAGGCGACTGTCTGTGTGGAGTTTGCACGTTCTCCCCGTGTCTGCGTGGGTTTCCTCCGGGTGCTCCGGTTTCCTCCCACAGTCCAAAGATGTGCAGGTCAGGTGAATTGGCCATGCTAAATTGCCCCGTAGTGTTAGGTAAGGGGTAAATGTAAGGGTATGGGTGGGTTGCGCTTCGGTGTGGATTTGTTGGGCCGAAGGGCCTGTTTCCACACTGTAAGTAATCTAATCTAATCTAATCTGTGGATTTCTTCACTACTGAAAGCTGTTGAGATCAAAACATTGACACTTGTAAAAGGAGTTAAGTATAGTTTAGGGCTAAAGGGATCAAAGGGTATGCAACACAATTGAGAACCAGGTACTGAGTTGGATGATCAGTCATGATCATGTTGAATGTTGGAGCAGGACTGAACGGCCTACCCCAACTCCCATTTTCTGTTTTTCTAAGATCTGAGGTTGAGGTTATCTACTTTTGGAGCAAAAAACAGGAAGGTGGATTATTATCTTAATGGTGATAGATTGGGAAAGGGCACAATGCAATGAGATCCACATGTCCTTATAGACCAGCTGCTAAAAATAAATGTGCAGGTGCAGCAGGCAGTGAAGAAGGCAAATGGTATGTTGGTCTTCATAGTGAAAGGGTTTGATTACAGGAGCAGGGATGTCTTGCTGCAGTTTACAGGGCCTTGGTGAGACAACCGCAGGCATATTGTGTGCAGTTTTGGTCTCCTTATCTGAGCAAGGATATTTTGGTTATGGAAGAAGTGCCACATAGGTATACCAGACTGATTCCTGGGATGACAGGACTAACGTATGATTGGTTGGATCAGTTAGAACTGTATCCACTCAAGTTTTGAACAAAGACAGCAGATCTCACAGTAACCTATAAAATTATGACAGGACTAACACATTAAATTCTCTTTGTGGAACTGCCCTCAACAGATTTCATAATTATTTAATGATGTGTAGCCAAATACAATTATCTCTTCTCAACTCAAACCCTTCAAACTCCTCTCCTAAAGTCTCGTCAACCACTCATTATGCTAGTAGCTTATTTGATTCACAATTCGGCCTTACCCGTTTTGCTGCTAAAACGTTCCTCTCTGCTTTTTCTATCTTCAGACTTGACAATTTCAATACATTCCAACCGCTCAGCCCACCTTGTACCTTCCAGAAACTTGGGTGTATTCATAAATCTACTGGCTGTATTTTATCTCACATAAAGATTGACAATCTCTCAGCTGACTGACTTACAATGATTCCCAGTACATCAGCATCTCAATATACAGTTTCTTAATCTCATTTACAAATCCTTCCGACTCAGACATGATCCCTCCTGCAATCCTTTGGGATTGCTGTCTTCATTCTATTATGCTCTTGTTCATTTCATTTAATCTATGGTGTCTCCAAAGTTGTAAGGTCTAGAACTTCTTGCTCAGAACTTTTTTTCCCTTCCACTGATCTCTCCCCTGTTGAACTGTTCTGCAAAATCTATCTTTTTTTACCATAATTTTGGCCAACCTCTCTTCATATCTCTTTGTTTAACTTGGCTTTAAATTTGTGCAGGGCCTTGGGTTATATCTCTAAGATAAAGGTGCTCAAAGACAAGTTAGTGTTTTTCCTTACTGTATTAAAAAGAAACAGCCAATCATTTTGTTAAAGTGGGAAGGAGAATTTCATATGAACCGATTATCCTGTTGCTAATGCACAGAGCAATTTCAGTCTTTCTTTGTGCAGATTACCTCCCCTTCAGTGACAGCATGAAATGGCTGTCACTGGCTGCATTGTACCAGTGAAGGGTAGTTTTTGAGAAAAAAGTACTGACCAGAGGCTGCTTCTGAGCAATCATCTGAAAGCATATAATAAAAAAAAGGTTAGAAAGAAAATACTGGAAAATTGAGGTAAAGACACAAAAATGCCGGAAATGAAGTGATGAGTCAGTCAATGTCAGTGTCTGAATCAAATGCTTCTTTGCTCTTTCAGGTACAGAGTGGCCTGCTTTGTAATGCTAGAAATTGTTGTGTCTACGCTTAATATAGGCAATTCTATGATTGCGGTAGGCAGTAGCCCTGAGAGGAGGAAAGGAAGTCAGTAGTGAGAATAATTGGCAATACAAGCTCCATACTACTGGGTGGCTGCCCTAATGCTAGACAGAGTAGGGGTTTGTTCGGACTATAAGGTCTACATGGGAATGTGCATCCTTTTAATCCTGCAACCATGAACTTTCATACTTTCACCTTGCAGAGATGGGAGACTCATTGAAGACGATGATAAGTACGTGTCAAAGAGAAGCACGGAGCTGACGATAAGGAACATTGCCCAGGAGGACACTGGGGCTTACATCTGCAGGGCAACAAATAAAGCAGGAACTGTGGAAGAACAGTTGTCTGTAAAAGTCTTCGGTATGTCATCCATTTGTGCTGTTGTGTTGTTACTGACAATTAGTGAAGCAAGCCACATTTCTGGTATTCCTTTCTCCTCCGGGTTATTCTTGTGGGACGGTCTCGAACAAGACGGCATAGATATAGAGCGAGAGAAGGTAGGTTCAAATCCCACGCCTAATTCCTGTGTTCCTATGTTCTATGTTCCTGTGCTGTTGAAACTGGCCCATACAGGGCAATCATTCCTAAGCGATTCTTCAGATACTGAAGCAGTCCATGTCCAAAAGGCCTGGGCAATATCCAGGTGTTTTTCTGAAAAGTGGTAAGTAATGTTTGCATCACACAAATGCCAGGCAATGATTGTCCCCAATAAGTGGCAATATGACCACCGCCTTTTGACATTCACTGGCACCTGTATCATTGCATCCCTCGCTATCAACATCCTGGACGATACCATTGAACATAAACTGAGCTTCACTAGCTATGCAAATTTAATGGCTACAAGAGTAGGTCAGATGCTAGGAATACCGCAGCGAATAACTCTGTTGCTGACTCCCCACAGTCTGTTCACCATCTATAAGGCACAAGTTTTTTAGATTAGATTAGATTACATTACAGTGTGGAAACAGGCCCTTCGGCCCAACAAGTCCACACCGACCCGCTGAAGCGCAACCCACCCATACCCCTACATTTACACCTTACCTAACACGACGGGCAATTTAGTTGGGAATGTGATGGAATACTCCCTACTTGCCAGGCAGCTCCAACAACACTGGCAAAGTTTGACACCATCCAAGACAAAGCAGTTTACTTCATTGGTACCACATCCACAAATATCTACTCTCTCCACCACTGATGCTCAGTCACAGCAGTGTATCACAGCTACAAAGTGCACTACAGAGCTTCACCAATGCTCCTTAGACAGGAGCTCTAGAATAACCCTGCAATATTCCCTACAAGCTACTCACTGTACTTACTTGGAAATATATCAACATTGCTGTTGATATCACCCATCAGTGTTGTTGGGTCACAATCCTGGAATTCCGTCCCTGCGTGTCAAACTACAGCACATGGACTACAGTAATTCAAGAAGGCAGTTAACCACCATCTTCTCAAGGGCAGCTAGGGATGGGTAATAAATACTGATCCAGCCTGCAATGCCCAGGTCCCATCTGTGAATGAGGACTGTGTTCACCATTCACTCCAGACTTTCTTACCAGGTGGCCTCATAGGCACTTGTTGACAAGGTGAGCTGGAAAGGCCAGCAGATCATACCTTTCAGGAAAGATCAAACAGTTTGTATTTCTGTCCTCTAGAAAAGGCAGGATTGCCAGATGATTTGGTCAATGGAGGTCTTTAAACTTATCAGAGAATCACTATAGTCTAGAGGCAGGCCATTTGGCCCATCAAGTAAAAACCACCCCTCTGAAGGGGATCCCACTCAGACCCATCCCTCTACCCTATCCCTGTAACCCTACATTTCACATGGCTAATGATCCTAGTCTACACATCCCTGTACACTATGGCCAATTTAGCATGGCCAATCCATCCGAGTACTCCGGTTTCCTCCCAAAACATGTGCGGGTCAGGTGAATTGGCCGTGCTAAATTGCCCATAGTGATAGGTGCATTAGTAGGGAGTAGGTGAATGGGTCTGGGTAGGTTACTCTTCGGAGGGTTGGTGTGGACTTGTTGAGCCAAAGGGCCTGTTTCTGCACTGTAGGGAAGCTAATCTAATCTAATCTAATCTGACCTACACATCTTTGCATTATGGGAAGAAACCCACACAGGCACAGGGAAAATGTGTAAATTCCGCACAATCAGTCACCTGAGGTTGGAATCAAACTCAGGACCTTGATGCTGTGAGGCAACAGTGCTAACTACTGAGACACTGTACTGCTTTTAAAGGATGCAATCAGGTAAATACAGAGAAGTTGTTTCTATTTGAAAGCGAGATCAAGAACAGGAGCCACTGTTAGTGTGATTATCAATCTCTTCAGAAACTAATTTACACTGAGTTTAGAAAGTGTAACTTGCTACTGTAGTGTTCAATGGTTAAATTGATCTGTGTTTGATGATGTGATGATCTGATCTGTGTCTTTGATTGTTGAAGCCTTGATTTTGACTCAAAGCAATATGAACATATATCATAGAATGTACTAGAAGGTGGAATCATAAGTGGGAGTGCAGAGATATTTTAAAACTCTAGTAAACATGTGCACTCAGAAACTAATGTCCTCTTTGCATTGATCCAAGAGACATTAAGTATGGAACAATTATTACAAACAGTAACTAAAGTAAATAACACAGAAATGCTAGGGATGACATGGTGGCTCAGTGAATAGCACTGCTGCCTCACAGCATCAGGGATCTGTGTGGGTTTGTTCTGGATGCTTTCCTTCTATGGCCCAAAGATGTGCAGGTTAGATGGACTGACCATGCTAATTTGCCTATAATGTGCAGGCTAGATGAATTAGCCATGGGAAATGCAAGGCAGGGGGTTGGGTCTGGATGGGGTGCTCTTCAGAGGCATTGTATGGGATGAGGAAAATAGCTACTTCCACACTTTAGGATTTCCATGATTCTTTATATAGAAGCTAGATAAGCACACAAGGAAATAAAAACTTTGAAGTATGTGTTGGTATGATTAGATAAAGAAGGGTAGATATTATCTTAAATGTAACCAACAATAATAGGACTGAAACTTTTTTCTTTGCTGTAAATCCTGTGCAATTATTTAATATTGCTCCAGCCTAAACCTACTATCATCTTTACAGCAAGCATCACTAGAGTGTAATCAGAAAAGGTGAATACAAAACTTGCATCATGCAGGTCCTGTCATACTGTTAAGACATTCCAAATTGTTTCACAACCCATGGTGTGGTTTTAACTTGTATGAGCAGGTTTAAATGGTCCACCCATTTTACACCTCTCCAGAGCCTGTTTTCCATTAGATTCAGGATCACGACAGGAGAAGAGTCCATTACTATTCTCTCCCTTTAGTTTCTGTATTTATTTGTCTTGTTCCCTTACTCCCTTCCTCATTGACTCTTCACCTTCCTGTTAGCCTCCTTTTGTTTCTCACACTCAGATTCTTTGACCTTCAGAGATCCCTCCTCTCACACAAGACCTTAAGACGAAGGAGCAGAAGTAAGCCCTCCAGCCCATCGAGTCTGCTCCAACATTCAATGAGATCATGGATAATCCTGCGTTCTATTTTCCTGCCTTTTCCCTATAAACCTTATTTCCCTTAATGATTAAAAAGCTGCCCATCTCAGCCCTGAATATACTGAACGGGCCAACCTTATGGTAATGAATCCGGCAGGTTTTTCACAGAGAAGAAATTCCTCTTCAGCTCTGTCTTAAATGGGTGACTCCTTACTCTGAGATTCTTCCACAAATAGAACTAGTCTTTCTGCGTCTATCCTGTCAAATCCCTGAAGAATCTTATGTGTTTCAATCTGTTTGGCTGTCATTTTTCTACATTCCAATGGGTGAAGTCCAACCCACTCAAACTCTCCTCAGAAGCCCTTCAATACCTGATATCAATCTTCCCTGGACTGCCCTAACTCTTCACCATATCCCAACCTTCCTATTCTGGTGATGCTGTCTCTGGATTGAATCCATTATGTTAAACTCACAGTTTTTCTTTGTGCATCTTTCCTGAATTCTTTGATCAGTTCATTGGACTAATCGTCACTGCCCTGTCATCTCTGCTTGCTAACCTACACACCCAGAGCACCAGCTGTGGAGTCACTCTTCCAAAATGCCTCGCATCCCCAACTTATGATCACTGAACATGACAAGGCAATCAAAAATGACAACTGTTGTTTGTATCTTTCTCCAGAATGTCCATAAATGAGAATTCTGAGTCTTCTTATTTGTGTCCTAGCTCATTCCATGAGTGGAATTTCACACTGAAAGTGTCTTGCCTTCATCTTTGTGAAGCAGAGATGTCTCTGTTGGTAACACGCTCACCTCTAAATTACAAGATTGGGAGATTAGGTCCCATTCTGTAGTTTGAGCACTACTAGTTCAGTGCAGTACTAAGGTAACACTGCACTTTTAGAAATGTTGTCTTTCAGATGAGATTTTAAAAAACAAGCACCCACCTGCTTGGGTGAAAGCAAAATATCAAATTCCCCCTTGAAATAAAGATCAGAGATTACTCTACATAGGCAATCGAATCCATCGTACTAGATAATTTATTCACATCGACAGAAATCTTAACTGAATAAAACTTCTATTTGATGTGACAGTTCACATATCGAAAGATTCAAAACCCTCAATACACACTGATAAATAGACGAACTGTACTATCATGGTTTATGCTAATGGTAAAACAATTAGAGCTGTACATTGATTAGTGATCCATTGCATGTCCAGCTGCTCAAAAGCAACGGTCAGTATGAATTGAAAGTTTCTTCAATAAGTAGTCTCACACTTTATGGCTTTGGACAGTATGTGATACAACTGCAAATGGTCCAATACTAGGGCTGGCTGCTTTTCAAAATGTTTAGAACATAGAACATAGAACAATACAGCACAGAACAGGCCCTTCGGCCCACGATGTTGTGCCGAACATTTGTCCTAGCTTAAGCACCCATCCATGTACCTATCCAATTGCCACTTAAAGTTCGCCAATGATTCTGACTCTGCCACTCCCACAGGCAGCGCATTCCATGCCCCCACCACTCTCTGGGTAAAGAACCCACCCCTGACATCTCCCCTATACCTTCCACCCTTCACCTGAAATTTATGTCCCCTTGTAACACTCTGTTGTACCAAGGAAAAAAGTTTCTGATTGTCTACTCTATCTATTCCCCTGATCATCTTATAAACCTCTATCAAGTCACCCCTCATCCTTCACCGTTCCAACGAGAAAAGGCCTAGCACTCTCAACCTATCCTCGTACGACCTATTCTCCATTCCAGGCAACATCCTGGTAAATCTTCTCTGCACCCTCTCCAAAGCTTCCACATCTTTCCTAAAGTGAGGCGACCAGAACTGCACACAGTACTCCAACTGTGGCCTAACCAAAGTCCTGTACAGCTGCAACATCACTTCACGACTCTTGAATTCAATCCCTCTGCTAATGAACGATAATACTCCATAGGCCTTCTTACAAACTCTATCCACCTGAGTGGCAACCTTCAAAGATCTATGTACATAGACCCCAAGATCCCTCTGTTCCTCCACCTGACTAAGAACCCTACCATTAACCCTGTATTCCGCATTCTTATTTGTTCTTCCAAAATGGACAACCTCACACTAGGCAGGGTTGAACTCCATCTGCCACTCCTCAGCCCAGCTCTGCATCATATCTAAGTCCCTCTGCAGCCGACAACAGCCCTCCTCACTGTCCACAACTCCACCTATCTTCGTATCATCTCCATTTCTCAGCCAAGTTATGACAGAAACTTGGCTGAGAAATGGAGGCAAGTAGGGAGGGGAAGGAGTTGGTGTTTTTGATTAAGGAACACATTACTGCTGTAACTATGGAAAATATTTCTGAAAAATCGTCCAGTGAAAATATATAGGTAGAAATTACAAAAAATAAAGGAAAGATAACTTTGATGGGATTGTACTATCGCTCCCCCAATAGTAAGAAGGGAATTGAGAAACAATTATATAGGGAGATCTCAGATATGTATAAGCATGATCAGGTTGTAATAAGGGAAGATTTTAATTTTCCAAACATTGGCTGGGGCTACCACAATGTTAAAGGTTTGGATGGTGAAGAATTTTTCAAACGTGTTCAAGAAAATTTTCTTTATCAATATGACGATGCTCTTACTAGAGAAGGAGCAAATTTAGACCTCCTTTTGGGCAATAGGGCAGGGCAGGTGACTGAAGTTAAAAGGAGGGGAATGCTTTGTGTCTCACGATCATTATTCTATTAGTTTCAAAATGGTTATGGAAAAGGAGAAGCTTTCCATAAAAATTAAAGTTTTTAAATTAGAATAAGGTAAAGTTTAATGGTATGAGACAAGAACTTTCAAAAGTTGATTGGAATAGACTGTTCACAGGTAAAAGGTCTTCTGGCAAATGGGAGGCATTCAAGAGTGTGATGATGAGTTCAGAGGCATTTTATTCCTGTTAGAGTGATTGGTAAATCTGGTAGGATTAAGGAACAATGGATGAATAAAGATATTGAGGTTCAAGAACAAAAGAGAATCTTATTTTAGATATAGACAATTGAATCTCTTTAACAATATAAAGAGTGTAGAGGCATTCTTAAGAGAGAAATCAGGAAGGCAAAGACGGGTTATGAGATAGCATTGGCAGATAAGATTAAGGTTAATCCAAAGAGATTCTACAAATATATTAAGAGAAGAGGATAACTAGAGAGAGGGTAGGCCTTTTAAAGATCAAAGAAGTCATCTTTGCATTGAATCTCAGGATATGAGAGATATACTAAGTGAATATTTCACATCAGTTTTTACTGTGGAGAAAGAAATGAAGTCTAGAGAATGCAAAGAAATAAACTTTGATGTTTTAAAAACAGTTCACATTACAGAAGAGAAAGTTTGGAAGGTCTTAGAGAACATAAAGGTGGATAAATCTCCAGGACCTGATTTAAGGTATGCCAGAACGTGGTGGGAAGTAAGAGAGGAAATTATGTGACTCCTTGCAGAAATATTTGCATCATCCATATGCCTGATGACTGGAAGGTGACTAATATTATACCTTTGTTTAAGAAATGTTGTAAGGAAAAACTAGGGAATTATAGACCTGTGAGTCTGACTTTGCTTGTGGGTAAATTGTTTGAAGTGATTATAAAAGGTAGGATTTATAGACATTTAGAGAGGCAAAAATTGATTAAGAATAGTCAGCATGGTTTTGTGCAAGGAAACGCATGTTTCACAAACTTGATTGAGTTTTTTTGAGAAAGTTACCAAAAAGTTTGATGATGGCAGAGCATTAGATGTTGTTTATTTGGATTTTAGTAAAGCCTTTCATAAAGTTCCGCATGGTAGATTTATTAGTAAAATTAGGTCACATGGGATTCAGGGTGAACTTGCCCAATTGGATACATAATTGACTTAATGGGAGGAGACAGAGCGTAATGGTGGAGGGGTTGCTTTTCAGACTGGAGGCCTGTGACCTAATTTTACTAATAAATCTACCATGCGGAACTTTCACAAGGGATCGGTTCTGGGTCCTCATTTGTTTGTCATTTATATAAATTATTTGGATGAGAGTATAGAAGACATGGTTAATAAGTTTGTGGATGACAATAATTTTTTTATGATTACAAAAGGATCTTGACCAAATGGGTTGAAAAATGGCAGATGGAGTTCAATCTGGATAAATGCGAGGTATTGCATTTTGGTGCAATAAACAAGAGTAGAGCTTATACAATTAATAGGGTCTTGTGTAGTGATGTAGAACAGAGGGACCTAGGGGTGCAAGTACATAATTCTTCAAAGTTTGCATCACACATAGACAGGATGGTTCGGAAGGCATTTGGCACACTTGCCTTCATTGCTCAGTCCTTTGAGTGTGGGAGCTGGGAAGTCATGTTGAGGTTATACAGGTCATTGCTGAGGCCTCATCTGGATAACTGTCCAGTTCTGGTCGTCTAGTTATAGAAAGGATATTATCAAGTTGGAGAGGGTTCAGAAGAGATTTACCAGGATGTTGACGGGGAAGGAAGGTTTGATCTATAAAGGCTGGATAGGCTGGGATTTTTTTACTTAAGTGTAGGAGGTTGAGAAATGATATGATAGAAATTTATAAAATAATGGTAGTTGTCTTTTCCAAAACCAGGGCACACCATTTCAAGGTGAGAGAGAGAGAGAGAGAGAGACTTAAAAAATACATAAGATGCAACTTTTATACACAGAGGATGGTTCGTATGTGGAATGAATTTCCTGAGAAAGTGGTGGATGTGGGTACAATTACAATGTTTAAAAGACATTTGGATAGGTACATGGATGGATTGATGGCATATGTTGGACCCAGGGAGCTGCAAATGTGAGAGAGTTGATTATTAATTTAAGCATCTTTTTGTTTTGAAGGCTGGAGCTTTGCTCCATGTTTATGAGGATGGATCTGTTTTGTTGACCCATGGTGGCATAGAGCTGGGACAAGGCCTTCACACTAAGATTCTTCAGGTAATCAGGTTCTTTTGTGCTGACTGTCTTATAATGGAAGTGGCAATTATGCAGAGTTTCTCTTTTCTTACTTGTGAGTGCTTGCAAGGTTCTTCAGCAAGAGGCAAATTGGACTCTGTCCTTTCCCAAGGTCCACATTTGGTGACCTTCCAGCAAAGGTTAGGCATCTGTGGTAAGTAATCCTCCCTGACTTTACTTATTGCCATTTTCCACACTCTCTACCTTCAAAGATCTGAGCACGGACATTCTACACTTCTAACTAATATGTTGGCTAAGATTAGAATTTGGAAACTTCTGTTGTTACTGGCTCAGATGAATCGGTGGTCACCCCTACCTCAAACATCCTGCAGGAGGAACATTCCACTGCCTGCACTGCCATTACTCTACACTTCGTCTCCAAAACAAGAACACTGAGTAGCTTACCTGTGGACTTTAAAGTTAGGTTAGAGGAGGAGGATGGGAGGGTAGGGCCTGGGGTTTAGAACACATCCACTCAAATATCAATCACTTACCTTCCCGACCAGCTCTGCGCTCCAACTTCACTTCCGCCCAGCTCGCGCCGCTCTCTGCTGTGAAAAGACCGTTGGCGTCGAGGCAATTTCTTAAATATCAATCACTTACCTTCCTGACTAGCTCTGCGCTCCAACTTCACTTCCGCCCAGCTCGCGCCGCTCTCTGCTGTGAAACAAACTAAATGACTGATGGCGACTAGCAATCCAGTGTTAGTGGCTTCCTCACAGATTACAGTCACACTATTTATACTTGTTGTAGTGACATGATGACATGACATTTATAATGTTGCTACTCCAAATGTGCCAGCTATGAAGTCAGCAAGACCAGTTCCCTCATGATGGTCAGGCCTAGTGCAAGTCGTTTACATGAGAGGTAAGCAAGTTTGAGCAATGTCATTTGCAAGACTGTGCCTGAGGTATAAATGCAACTTTAGAGAAACACAGAGCATTCATATTCTAAACTCACAGACCAAAACAGGAGAGAAATAAAACATTTCAATTGTAAGGTATTCCAAGTGCCCAGAACATGATGGGACAGCCCTCAGCACTTCCCATAACTACACTACTAACTAGCAGCCAGCTTGATCAAAGAGATGCCACTGTCTATTTGTCACTGCCAGAGATGTCAATTTCAAAGGTGTCACTTGAAATGTACTAAACTCACCTGCCATTCAGTGCAGTTGGAGCTGGACCGAATGATGTAAAATCTCAGCTGAAGTCCGATCATGGGGCAATTTGAATTGAAGCTATTAGAAACGACAAGAGACAGTCTGAAAATAGAGACTTCAGAGGGCATTAATTGGCTGACAGAAGCTACCCACAATCCCTAGTCTGCACCTACCTTCTGCAGGCGATAATGCTGTCAGATAGAAGCTGTTCACAGTATAACAGCTGAAGTCACCATCAGCTGTTCACAGTATAACAGTGAGGTTTAGGAACAGGTAGCAAAGGATATGAAGAGAAAGTGGGAAACAGGGGACTGAGTTGGATGGTCATATTAAATGGGGGAACAGTCTGGAAGGGCTGAATGATCTACTCCTGCTCCTAAATTCTATGTTTCCATGATTCTAAAACTCATTTCCTATTTTACCAGTGACCCAGAAAACTAGAAGTAAAGCTTTGGAATTATTTCAGTGCATTGGTTTTACTGTCCACTGTGTGAAAAATGACCATCAACACAAATAAGCTCACACTACATTCTAAACCCATAGCATACAGTCAGGTTAGTACACTCACCTTTTCTGGTCGAACCTGAACGAAGGAATATTACCACACATTTGTACTGAATATTTATTTGTGTCTGCTTCTTAACTTTATATAGTGGAATATTCTGACTAATTGCATCTGAACAAAATGTGCGAAAGAGACTGGTAGTAAATGATACATACCTCCTTCATGAGTTTTCACAATCAGTGCACTCTGATCTAAACCATATTCCAGCAACATTCCAAAGATTTATGAATGTTTTGTGTTTTACCTTGACTGGTCAGATTGCGATGCACAGCATACGTTTAATAAGGTAGATGTACAGATGTGGGGAAGACCAAAACTAAGTGGTATGATCTCAGGTGACATGAATACTGGACAAGTCAGATCCTAGAATGAAACCCGGATAGATCCAAACCTTTTTCTCATTTGAATCATGGAGGCCAGTTACAGATACCATCACAAGAGGCTGCCAGTGTATGTTCAAGAAAAAAATCAAAACCTTTCTTCAACAAGAAAAAACACCAACTATACCATGAAATGAAATTAAAGTTTAAGAAGATGTCATCACAGACATTAGAAGAGGGCTCAAATCCATACTATTTTTTTTCCAGCAATATATTTAAAAACACCTAACTTCAGTAAAGGATTAGTAATACATTCAAACTAAAGTTCCATGCTTCAGACTCAGAGTGGTACAACTGCAATTGGTTTCCTTTTGGCAAATTTCCAAGCAGCCACTGTATTCCTTCAGCCAGCATCTCTCTTCAAGAAACCTAAGACAAATTACAAACTAAACTCACTATAAATTTAACTAAACAGCAAATGCAGGAGAGTTCTTTAAAGTAATTGTCAAGCAGCCTTGCATTCATTCTTTGACACTCAAACTGATACACTCACATTTCTGGATTATTCTGTCTTTCTCTGTCACCAGTCTCTTGTTGCTAAGCAACAACACAATACAGTTTCCTTTACAATTTTTAAAAATAATTAACTGGTGCACCGCGGCTCCTCTATAACATTGTAAAACCTCATTGTCATGCACGAAAAGAAAACAGAATAACAGATTTCATTTTCACCCCTCATAGAATAAATCTTAAAAAAAAGTTATGCCATAAGACCATACAATGTAGGATAGGAAGGAGGTCATTCAGCCCATCAAGTTTGCTCTGCCATTCAATGAGATCATGGCTAATCTGATCATCACTAACTCCACTTTCCTGCCTTTTCCCCATATGCCTTGATTCCCTTACTGATTAAAATCTGTCTCTTGCAGCCTTGAACACACGTAGTGGCCCAGAGATGAAAGCCCTATGTGGTGAAGAATTCCATAAATTCATTAGCCTCTGAGAGCAAACATTCTTCCTCAACTTTATCATAAATAGGTGACCCCCTTCTCTGTGGTTAGACACCCTGAACTTATAAAGGGAAGCAACCTCTCAGTATCTATGGTGTTATGCATAACTAAGACTCTATATGCTCTAATAAGGGTCACCTCTCATTATTCTAAATTCTTATTTGAGGGATTGGGTGTTGTTATGGACCAGACCAGACCCCCTCAATATGTAGGCCACACCTCGTCAATCCGTCCTCAGAATAAAATCCCTCCATACCCAGGACAAAATTGAGAAACATTCTCTGGATGGTCTCCAATTCCAGGATATCTTTCCTTACTAAGGGAACCAAAACTGGTCACAGCATTCTAGCTGTGGTCTAACTAGTGTCTTGAATAATTATAGCAAGACCTCCTATTTTTATTCTGGATCAGTGGTGCTGGAAGAGCACAGCAATTCAGGCAGCATCTGACGAGCAGCAAAATCGACGTTTCGGGCAAAAGCCCTTCAGCCCGAAACGTCGATTTTGCTGCTCGTCGGAAGTTGCCTGAATTGCTGTGCTCTTCCAGCACCACTAATCCAGAATCTGGTTTCCAGCATCTGCAGTCATTGTTTTTACCTCCTATTTTTATTACCCATTCCTTTAAAATAAAGTGAAATAACTCCACAGAGACCAGTATCCTGTCATCAAGTCACCTTTCTTTATTCATGATGAGTCCTTGACTCTAGTACTACTCCTCCTGAGTCAGTTCTGAGAGTGTTAGAATCTCAGACACTTTTCTTTTTTTATCTGTCAGCCAGGGCTCCCTGATTGGACCAGATTAACAGACCCAGTCAGGGAACTCATATTCTATGAGGTCATGCTGGCTGACTTAATTACAATCTCTGCATTCCCTCACCCTCTGTAAGGACCTCAACTGATCCTTTTTCTTGGAGAGCCTCTTGGAATGTTCTAGTACCAGGACCGGTTCCTCTGACTCATCGTCTGATATGGGCAGCTTGTAACAGCGGGAACTCGACTCTTGCGCCAAGATTGTCTCGGTAGAATTTCACTCTCCTCTTCAAGCGTCAAGGCTGCTACATCCATCGTGTGTATCTCAGATTCCGAGATCTCATCAACACTTGATGGAGAGGGTCAACCCAAGGGTTCCAGCAGACTTCCTGACTGTTCCAAAGGGCATGACAAATTTTGCTCCCACAGCCTTTGTGAATTTGCTGCTATCATATAGTCCACATCACTCCCCTCTTCCAAGTCAGCAACATATTTTGCAAATAATTGTCCCCCAGTACTGATCGTTCATTTGATTGTCACTGTGGTACACCATTAGATGCAGGTTGCCATCCATAAAATTCCTCCTGACTCCAACTCTCTAACTTCTACTAATTAGCCAATTCTCTATTAATGCTAAAATACTACCCACAATACCAAGGGCTCTTATCGTATTCAGTAGACTTATGTGTTGTACTTTATGGAACATCTTTTTGTAATCATATATATTGTAATTCTGGTTCTTTCTTGCCAATCCTGTTTGTTACCTTGTCAATTTATAAATTTGTTAGACATGATTTCTCCTTAATGATACTGCATTGATGCTACTTGATTTTATTACATATTTCTGAATGCTCTGCTTTTATAGCCTTTACAATAGACTCTAACATTTTCCCAATAACAGACTTCGATGTAACTGGCCTATAGTTATATGATTTTTTTTTATCTCCTTCCCTTTTGGAATAGATTTGTACATTAACAGTTCTTCAGTTCTCACAGAATGTTCCAGAAATTACAGATTATTTGATGATTACTACATCCTCTATCTCCGCTGCTACTTCCTGTAATATTCTAAGATGCAACCTGCGAGGTTCTGGAGACTTATCAGTTTTTAGCCCCATTAGTATCTCTCCTTAGTATCTCTGCTCCAGTGAGAGTTATTGCATTTATTTCCGCCTCCATACCCTCATCTGGGAATGATTAGTAAAAAGATGCTGGGTACTGTAATCTAAAGAACTGACCTCCAATGCTACAATATTCTTATCTCTAATAAGCCTGTCCCAACCTATCGCCCTTCTAAATAGTTTCAATCCTTGTCTACAGTTATTTAATTCACATTGGTTCCAGTTTACCTGTGGGTCAGGTCATAATCCCAAAACTGTTATTTGTTAGCCATGTCACTTCCTTATATTTGCTCAACTTTGTTATATATGGTTCTCCCCACAGGCATTGATATCACCTGATACTCTTATCTGTCCAACATATCTAACAGGGTATTAAGAATAATTATTACTCAAAAGAGTGTTCAGGACTGAAAGAACATTACCGTAGAGAACGGTTGTGGTAAATAGCCTGGATAAATTTAAGGGGATCTGGATAAGCAAGGAAAGCGGGGTCCATTAGGAGTGACACAGAGAAATGGGTGTGTTAAGTTAACAAACACTCATCTGGCAACAGAGCCAATCTATCTTCCACCTACATTCATGAGCAGCAACATAAGTGCAAACTGATTTTCTGCTTCAAATGCCAGTACTTTTGTAATTGCCCATTTCATGCCTAGAAAGCAAGTGACCCTTGAACCTTGACATTCTGGCTCCAAGGAAGAGTCACCAACACAGAACTTGATGCCATTATTGTTTCTTCCAAATGTGCCATAATCAAACATTATCAGCTACACTTAATCATGTACCTATTCCATTGCCTTTATAAAGTATCGTCACTTGATCATTTGATTAATTTGGCTTAATTTGTTTTAAATTGAATGTTTTTTTACTAAAAGTAGAAGCAGACACTTCTCCTTTAAGGCACTATTACTTGTTAAATTGGTTTAATTTGCCTTAATTTGATTTACTGATTTCAAAGGGCTATGCATTCTCAGTTGACAGCATTCTCATATAAAATAAACGCGTCATTTTCTGAGCAGCAGGTAATGAGTAATGGGGTACCATAGGGATCAGTGCTTGGACCCCAGCTATTCCCAATAAATACTAATGACTTAAAAGATATAGGGAGAGGCAATTACTTTGTGGTATTATTGCTCTTCTATTAATCCAGAGTCAGCTGTAGTGTTCTGGTGACCCAGGGTTGAATTCCACCATGACAGATGATGATATTTAAATTCAATGGAAATCTGAAATTAAGAGTCTCATAATAACAATGAATACTTTGTCAATTGTCAGGGGATAAAAAAACTCATCTGGCTCACTAGTTTTCTTTTGATAGGAACAGCTGCCATCCTTACTTGGCCTGGCCTACATGTGACTCCAGACCCACAGCAATGCAGTTGAGTCTTAACTACCGCTGGGTAATTAGAGATAAAAGTGCTGGCCCAGCTAATGCTCACATCCCATGAATAAATATTAAAAAAAGATAAGTGAACCAAATGTAATGACTTCAAGTTTGCAGATGATATAAAGCTGGGTGGGAAGATGAACGGTGCGGAGGATGCAAAAATGTTTAGCTGTGATTTGGGCAAGTTAAGTAAGGGAGCAGATGCATAATAAATTAAGTTATATGTGGATAAATATGAGGTTATTTATCTTGGAGGCAGAAACAAGAAAGTAGATTATTATCTGAATGGTGATGAAATGGGAAATGGGGCAGAATGGTGGCTCAGCAGTTAGCATTGCTGCCTCACAGCACCAGGGACCTGGGTTTGAATCCAACACCAGGTGACTCTCTGTGTGGTGTTTGCACATTTTCCCCGTGTCTGTGTGGGTTCCATCTGGGTGCTCTGGTTTCCTCCCACAATCCAAAGATATTCCGTGCTATACATCTCTATGACTATGACTCGATGTGCATTATAGGTGAATTGGCTATGCTAAATTACCCATGTTCAGGGATGTGTAGGTTAGGTGCATTAGTCAGGGGTAAGTACAGGATAATTGGGTAGGGCAATGGATCTGGGTGGGTTACTCTTCAGAGGGTCGGTGTGGACCTGTTGGCTTGAAGAGCCTGTTTCCACACTGTAGGGATTCTATGAAAGGGGATTTAGACCTGAGTGTCCTTGTACATTGGTTATAGGTGCAGCAGATGGTGAAGAAGACAAATTGTTTGTGACTTTAGTAGCAAGAGGACTTGAGTACAGAAGTAAGGTCATCTTGCTGCAATTATACAAAGTCCATGGTAAGATCAGACCTTGAGTATTGGGTGTAATTTTGGTCTCCTCATCCGAGGAAGGATTTTCTGGACTTGGAAAGAGTGCACCAAAGGTTTAGCAGACTGATTCTGAGTTTGAAAGGACTGATGTATGAAGAGTGACTGTATCAGTTCACTGGAGTTTAGAAGTGTTTCATAGAAACCTATAAAATTCTAACAGGAACGGCAGGTGAAACACAAAAAGGTCTTTATATTCATTCATGGGATGAGGGAATCACTGCCTAGGCCAGCATTTATTGTCCATCCTAATTGTCCTTGAACTGGTCTTGCTGGATCATTTCAGAGGTCATCTAAGAGTTTAATGTGATTACATTGCTGTTGGCCTGGAGTCATAGGTAAGCCAGGAACGGATTTCCTTTCCCAAAGAACAGTGGTGATCCAGATGTCTTTGATATAATAATCAACAACAGTTTCATGGTCATTATTAGACTCTTATTACAGATTTGTTTTATCGAATTCAATCTTCTCCATCTGTCACGGTGGGAAGTTGAACCAAGGCCCCAGGACACAACCTGGGTCCCTAGATTAATAATCTTGTGAAATACCATTACATTGCCACCTGATGGTCAGGGCGTCTGGAAGTAGGAGGTTACAGTCCAAGATTACAGTGAGGGCCATTTAAGACTGAGATTGGGAGAAATGTCTTCACCCAGAGAACATAGAACATAGAACATAGAACATAGAAGAATACAGCGCAGTAAAGGCCCTTCGGCCCTCGCTGTTGCGCCGATCCAAGCCCACCTAACCTACACTAGCCCACTATCCTCCATATGCCTATCCAATGCCTGCTTAAATGCCCATAATGAGGGAGAGTCCACCACTGCTACTGGCAGGGCATTCCATGAACTCACGACTCACTAAGTAAAGAACCTACCCCTAACATCTGTCCTATACCTACCCCCCCCCCCTTAATTTAAAGCTATGCCCCCTTGTAATAGCTGACTCCATAAGTGGAAAAAGATTCTCACTGTCGACCCTATCTAAACCCCTAATCATCTTGTACACAAAAATTGGTGAGCACTTGCTGGGATTTCATGTCCTCTGGTTACAGATTCTCCCAAACGTGAAATAAAAAGCAGGGACAAAGGTAATTATTGCAGATGACATGAAAATTGGTGGAGTTTGGGTGAGTGTGCAAGAATATCTAGGTTGCAGGAGGTTACAGATTAGTTGGAAAGATGTGCAGAGAAATGACGAATTGAGTTTAACCTGGACATGTGTCAGATTATGGAGTTTAGGATGGCAAATTCAAGAAAAAATAGGATACTGAGGGACATTTATGTACAGAATTATCTTGGTGCAAGTCAGTAATTCCCTGAAAATGGCAACAGAA
>NC_057721.1:76566196-76577914 GCF_004010195.1 Chiloscyllium plagiosum
TTTTAAAGGGAAAAAAAACCTACCCGGCTGCCCCTCTGGTCTTCGTCACTTCCCCCTGCTGCTCCCGCTCTTTCTGTAAAGAGAGAAAAAAACACCGCTGCCCGCTACCGGTAAGCAATTTTAAAACAAACTGTCTTACCTTAGCTGCTGCTCGCACTGAAAGTGGTGAGCCTGTGGAATTCACTGTCACAGGAAGTGGATGAGATCAAAACATGTAATTTTTTCAAGAAAGAGCTGGATGTAATTTTTAAGGGATCAACGGGTATGAGAACAAAGTGACTACATTTGTAGAAGCATCAACCATGATCATACTGAATGGCCATGAAGTGGAGGTGCTGGTGTTGGACTGGGGTGGACTAAGTCAGAAGTCACAAGACACCAGTATACAGTCCAACAGGTTTATTTGAAATCACAAACTTTCAGACTAATGCTCCTTCGTCAGATGAAGACTTCACCTGATGAAGGAGCAGCGCTCTGAAAGTTTATGATGTCAAATAAACCTGTTGGACTGTAACCTGGTATTGTGTGACTTCCGATATTGAATGGCAGAGCAGGCTTGAAGAACTGAATGGTTAAATGGCCCATTCTTATTTCCATTTACTCTGCTTCTATGTAGCATTAGCAGGGAGGAGACCCAAAGTGAATCACAAACATGAGCGTTGGCCAAATGGTCCAAATACCCTTTACTTCTGCTGTAGCCTTGGGATCTGTGTGACATGCCAATGATCAATGATCTCTTGTACGATGACAATGCTACTGTAACAGTCAGGCACTTACTTTTGTGTAGCCTTTTGTTATAACACTTCAGAATGAGTTTACTCTCTCTGCCATTGCCAATTTCAACATCCTGTAGAAATTGGACCTTGGGGATACAATTTTCCTCTTTGGATCATAGTTTGTCATTAATCATCAGGCATTCAGCTCCTCTGACATTTATATTCAGAAAACCTGAATCTCCAAATGTTCATATCTAACTAGAATATTTTTAGATGAAAATCAATGAATTCAACTCAAACTGTCAGCAAGCGTACAAATTGCATACTTTTGAAAAGGAGATATTGTTTAAAGGGAAGATATGCTAATGGATGCATAATTAAACAGCTCAATGGCTAATTTGATCAGTAATGGCAGATATTTCACCTCAGCTTGGAAGTTTGGAACTTGTGTGGCGCTGAAAATCACAACACGTTGGAGAAGTTTTCTACCTTGCATGCATCAGGACAGAAGTGCAAGAATATCAAATCTCTACCCTTTGAGATATGCTATTCTTCTGATTCACCCCTGATGAGTGCAAAATTAAAAAGCACTAACAACATAGAGTCATAGAGTCATAGAGATGTACAGCACGGCCCAACTCATCCACGCTGACCAGATATCCAAAACCAATCTAGTCTCATTTGCAAGCACTTGGCCCATATCCCTCTAAACCCTTCCTATTCATGTCCCCATCCAGATGCCTTTTAAATGTTGTCAGCCTCCATCACTTCCTCTGGCAGCTCAATCCTTACATGCACCATCCTCTGCGTGAAAAAGCTGCCCCTTAGGTCCCTTTTAAATCTTACCTCTCGCACCTCAAACCTATGCCCTCTTGTTCTGGACTCCTCCACTCTAGGGAAAGGACCTTGTCGATTTACCTAATCTGTGCCCCTCATGATTTTACAAACCTCTATAAGGTCACCCCTCAGCCTCCAACTCTCGAGGGAAAACAGCCCCAACCTATGCAGCCCATTCCTGTAGCTCAAACTCTCCAACCCTGGCAACACCCTTGTAAATCCTTTCTGAACCCTTTCAAGTTTTATGGCGTCATTCTGACAGGAGGGAGACCAGAATTGCACACAATGTTCCAAAAGTGACCTGTATAGCCGAAACACTGACCTCCCAACTCCTATACTCAATGCCCTGACCAATAAAGGAAAGCATACCAAACGCCTTCTTTATTTGTCTCTTTCTTCAACAATATTCCATCAGGAAAGCTTGCAAATGTAAATTCAGTTTGTCAAATAAATCTGAATAAATATCTGTTCTCAATCATGTTGGTTATATAAGTGCAGTATTGTTATAAAAATCCATCTGTTTCACTAATATTCCCGAGGGAAGGAAGTCTGCCGTCTCTACCCAGTTGCACTATGTGTGACTCCAGCCCACAAAAATGGGGTTCACCTTTGACTGCCCGCTGAAATACAACGTGCTTTTGTTGAAAAGCACTACAAAACTCACCACTTCTTCCTTTCTTCACCTTTCCCAAAGACAATTAGGAGCATACAATAAATGCCGACCTTGCCAGTAACACTCACATTTCATGAAAAACTGCACAAAAAGACACACACAGCCTGAATGATGTCTGATTCCTGCAATTTATGGCTATTATGTTGTTTCAGAATTATTGGTCAAAAGCAGACTTGAAGAAACCAGTATCTGCAGAATACTCACTGAAATGACCCAATACCACAAGAAAACTTTGAAACGACCGAGTTGAAGTTTTCAAAATGATAAAGTACATTGATGTAACCAAACTGTGCACAAGGGCTGAAATCCAGGTTTTATAGGTTTAAAATGAAAACATTGGATGTAAGAAGATTCTGTGTTTGCTCTGTCCTGAAGTCGTACAGAATTATATAGAAGGAAAGGAGGCCATTCAGTTCATTGAGGCTGTGCTAGCATTTTGGTCAAAATATTCAATTAGACCCACCTTCCCACTCTTTCCCATTGTCCCTTAATCCTTTCTCCTTTCAAGTAGTTAGCCAATTTCCTTTCAAAAGTTATAATCCAATCTGCTGTCACTGTCTTTTCAGGCTGTACATGCTGGATCATAACAAGATGTTGTGTCAAAATAGATGTTACTTCATATTATCCCCAATCCTTTTACCAATTTCCTTCAATTTGTTTCTGAACATTTTACCATTGATCATTTTAACTCTTATTCATTCAGTTCTTCACCTCTGTTTTCAGTGGAGGTCGCTCTCATGAGTGAGGATAGGGAAATAAGATGTACTTTGTATCAATACTTCTGCTTTTGGTCCAATTGTCACAGACCTGCCTCCAAGTCCAGAGATTCGTGCACTGATAAAGACAACCCTGCCCATGGAGGCAAGAACATAGTGCTGGATTATAGCATTGGATTATTGCTGTTGGTTCATGAGGGCTAGGTCTATCCTAGATTGAGATGAGGAGATTGAGGGGGAGCAACACAACGTAGAGCACCCATAACACAGAAAGCAGCTTTTCAATATATCTGAAACAAACCTTCATCATTTTCTCCTATCCTGAAGATAAATTTGACTGAATGGTCTATTTCTGTGCCATTTGGACAGTCTTTGAAATACCAGTGTGTGTTGCTAGCAAACGTTTGGATGGGCAAGTGAATCTATCGGTTGACCTGGAATCTAACTTCCCCCCCCCCCATTACTCCCCAATACCAACTGAGACCTGATAGCTCAGGTTGAAAAAATTCTCAAAGACAGGCAGTGTCTTTAGAATAAGTGAATCATGACACACGTCTTATTCCATCGCACATTCTCAAGAGGTTTATTTTGATGTGTGTCAACATATTTTCCGTTGAGTTAAATTATCTAAATTAAGTGAATTATTCAAAATTGGAACGTCATTAATGGGCCTGAGTCGTGACTGAGTTGGATAAAGGAATAAAAGTGGTATTTAAATTTTCAGGATATCAAAGAAAGCTTTTATCACTTTCTGCTGCAACACCCTCCTTTATCTTAGTTTTATACAGTGACAGTATAATTTTGTTCTGTGATTGAAGTGTAACAGATTCAGATTCAAGAAGGCTTACTGTGGTTTTGGCATCACGAAGGCTTGTAATTATATTTTTTAAGCTGGTCTATCTGTGGCACGCATAAATTACAACACCTTGGACATATGTAATGTTCCAAAGCACTTTATCGCTCAAGATGCCAAGCCATATAAGTTAATGTTAGGACAGCTGACCAGAAGCTTGGGTCAAACAGAAAATCTTTAAGGAGTGTCATTATGGAAGAAATGAATGTTGAAAGTTGTGTGGAGAGATTTATGAATAGAATTCTGGTGATGCTTACTATTCAGACATTAGACATGCTATCCACATGGGGACCACACTTTTTACTAGTAGAATATATTAACCGTGTGGGGAACACACAAAGCACCGCTGCAACATGGTATTCATATGGACAACAGATTTTGCACTAGTGGAACAGGCTATCCACTTGGGGAATACACTTAACACCAACAATCAATCATTGTCCAATGGATTTGTTTCATGGTTGAACACTTTACCCAAAATGATAATTGGTACTCATTCACAGAAAAGCAGGGGGGGCAGACCTTGAAACAATTCTTGCATGTGTGACATTTTGCATGCGTGATTGGCATTTCCTAATATGCTTAATTGAAATGCGTGGAGGGAATTTAAAGTCACGTCTTAACAATCGCATAGACTTGCTGGGCCAAATGGCCTGTCCTTGGCTGTGAAATGCTGAGACAGATAGATTTCTAATCAGGAAGAGAATCAAGCGTTTTGGGGAAAAGGTGGGAAAGTGGTGTTGAAGATTGTCAGATTAGCCATAATCTCATTAAATGGCAGAGAAAGCTTGATGGGCTGAATGGCCTGCTTCTGTTCCTACTTCTTACAATCCAATAGGACACAATTGAACAAAATATTTTCTTTCAAAGTGCTTCTCTGGAAATGAGGCAACAATGAGGAAATGAGGTCCTATAGCACAACCGGCAAAATCCTTAGGCAATCCTACACGATACCACACTGGATGGTAACATAGTATTCAGCTCATTTTTTTTCATTACTTAAAGTTTTCATTGATTTATGTCCCTTTTGTCCTTCAGAGTTTGTGACCAAAAGAGGGTTGCATTTAATATTATGTTCCTGGGTCTTGTCTTTTCAGATCTAATCAGCTAAAGGCAGCATCAGCAAGGGTGTGTGACAAATCTGTTACTTAAACAAAGTTATGTTGTCCTTGGTTTGTTTTTCAGAGAAGCCGTAAGAAGTGCAGACTTTGAAAAGTCTGAATTGACCGGTTTTAGGGCCAGTTTGATTGTAGCTAACAGATACTGCCTCAAGGTTTGGAAAAAAATCAATTGTACAATGAAAGGGGAGTGGCCAGTTCTCCCAGTGCTGCTTTCCACTGGTTTGGTTTGATTTTAGCAATAGTGTTGCAAAAGCTGCCAGACCTAAGAGAAACAGATCCATGCTGGTACTCCTCTCTGATTTCGCTCCTGTAAGACCCTGTGTTTGATTTTTCCTTTTGTGCCCAGGTGTGTTTATGGGGATTGTTGCAAGTATTTAGAACGGCATCATTAATTTGGGATAATCTGTTGGGTTTTTGGATAGGTTAAGTTATTCTGTATTCTCTTCTCTTTTGTTTGTGTTTCATTTGGTAATCTTGTAAACAGATTCTGTTTTGTTTAAAACTAAGTGGTTTTCACCAGCTGTATCCCTCCTGGAATATCCACACTACACCTGCTGAAAACAATGAGCAACGTTAGGGTATGGGCTACCTTCTTGAATTGTTTTGAGGGGTCTGGCCTGGTCCATAACAGGTGCAGCAATTAGAAATGAGAATGAATGAGAGACAAGAATTAGTTCGAGATTTGGAATGCCCTATCCATCAGGACAGTGAGAGTACCTGGACCAAATGGAATGTAGCAGTTCAAAGAGGCAGTGCACCATAATCTTCTCAAGGCCAGTTAATGGTGGGTGACAAATTCTGACTTAGCCAGTGAAGTCCCAAATGAATAGAAAAACTTGTTTGGAGGAATGCAGAGAATCCGAAGGGTTGTGGAACTGGTGGAGTTTACAGAGATTGAAAGGGATTAGGCAATTGAGTCTTTTTTAAAAAGTTTTTTTTAAAATTGACTGCATGGACTATTTTACAGGATCTTGGGGCCAGAGTACCTGGGTTTACGTCATTGATCCGGGGTCTGTCAAAACATCTCTGAACAGGTCCACTAAAAAAATCTATAAATTTGAAGTTCAAATCCCAGCAGAGACAGAAATTTCAAATGATATGAAGTCCATCACTAATAAAACATCTAAAACCTACAATTCTGAGGCCCAGAGAGGATGAGTCACCAATGGCTATATATGTCATAGATTGGCAGGACTCTTATGAAAATAAGAAGAGAGATGATCCAATCCTGAAAGACATCCTGATAATATAAATTGTACATTCAGTGACCTTCAGCGAAGTGTGAGAGAACATACACAGTGAGGAATCAAGAAAAGAAAGAAGACATGAGGAGAATAATTAGATAGAAATGGACAGAGAGGATTCAGAAAGAGAAGATAGGCAGATAATGGATTGAGAAAGAAAAGAATGTTACAAAGAGTAAGAATGGAGAGAGCAAAAAGAATAAAAGAGAGGATGGAGTGAGAGAGAAAAAAAAGGAAAGAGAGAGAGAACCACACACTGTGACAATATTCTCCCTCCATCTCCTAACTCCTCTGTATATCAGATGTTTAAACTCCTGGACTAAGAATGGTACAGAATTAGTTCATGGTCAGGATTCTTAAAGGAATTCCTGGTTTGGAAATGTATTCCATCTTGTTTCTTTCTCCTCGCAGGTCTCTCGGTACCTCGATATGATTTGTTGACTTGCCTTGACTGAGCTAACACTGTAATTCTGTCCCTAATTCATTATTATTTAACTCTTGAGTGTTAAATCCATCACTCATTTGATCATAAGCCCTGGAGGACAAAGAGACATAAATTGACTGAAACTCCCCGCAGTGGGAATCAATGAGTAGGATACTATGTTGCCATCTGTGTGGGACCAGGTAGGACAGACTGCAATCTCAGCTGAATGTGTGGGCTGAGTCCAACAGCCAGGGCTAATGTGGTTTCAGGTCCAGGCCAACTGGTTAAAACAAAATCTTGCATTCAATCTTCGAATACAAGGGTAGGCATTCAAACTCTTACAATTAGTTTGAGACTTTTATCATTTAAAGAGAACTATGAACGCATTGTGATTAATTGATAATAAATGTCCACACAAGTTCATGTTTTTATTTTAAAAAGTCTGCATATTTAAAAATTAATCAAAGTTTCAATTGTACATTTTACTTCCCTTCCGGGATAATATTACAAGAATCTTGAAATTGCATTCACACCTTAAAGAGCAGCCCAAAGGTATACCATAGTCCCCAATGAGTCAATTTTATTTCTCCTCATTGCTCCATCTGTTCTCTGAGGTATAGAATTTCATGGGGATCCTTCCATTTGCCTTTGAGTAAGCAATCCTCCAACTTTCTTAAACAACCTCCTGACTGTGGTTTCTTCATTTCAAACATTGTTCTGACTGCCTTGTTTAATATCTTCCTTAAACATGTGAAAAGCAATCCACCCAGTTCCGAAAGGCTCTCGCCATTCCCATAACTTCTATACAGCTGCTTCTTGCCTACTTGAGTCTCAACTCCTACACACACGCACTCACAGGCATACGCATTCACACACACACGCATACATACATACACAGACACACACGCACACGCGCATGCATACACACATACACAAACACAGAGGCATAAATATGCACACAGATACAAACACACACATGCACATACACACATAGAGACACATTCGCACACACACAGACCATCTTTATCAAAATGGAACAATATAACAGAGGTATAAGCTTTACCATTACTTTCAACACATCTCTTTGAGTCTATAACTCACATGAATAATTTATACTGCTAATGATGCTTATAACCCTTTTCCCAAAATTTCTGTCCCTATCAAAGGACTTCCTGTCAACAAACTTTCCCAAACCTTTTCTTCCAAGAGCTACATGCATAATGTAAATCTTTCAGTGCAACAAGAGGAGATTCATTGTCTCTATGAAATTCATTGTCCATATGTTCCTTTTGTCCACTCTAACCTAACTGAACAGGCCTCTTGGCTCAGAGGTAGGGACACTACCACTGTGCCTTTTAAATGTAATAAACCTGGGCGTTATCAAATGTCATTTATATTAGAAATTTTTGTTCTCAAGAGCTTGCCGCCATGTATCTGCAGATAACAATTTAACTTCTAAAACGAAAAATTATATTCTGAACAATGAGAGTGGTGAACTAGATTTTCTCAATAATCAAACCCCGAGGTGTTCAGTTCTCATGATGCTACAGAGGCATTCTTCATTAAAAAACATCCAATGCTTGATTGAGTGACAGGTGGGGGGGGGATGCCCATTGAGAGTTAAATCCCTTCCCTGAGTACCAACCCACTCTCTCCACAATACCCATTTCACATCCCAAACTCTGAGTCCCTCCTTGATCTGAGACCTTTGGTGGCTGTGGATCTGGCAATAAGCTCTACCTTCCCTTGTAGTGCTACTGTGCAGAGACAGCTGCTGTCCTCTGATTGGCCAGCAGCTCTCCCTGGGTACGAATTTCTCTGCCCAGCTCATGAATCCCAAGGGAATGAGTGATGTTGTCCTGTCAAGCGACTGAGTGGCAGTTCTCCCACAAAGAGGAGATTACTGGCAAGTTGCTGACTCTCCAGCTAGCAGCCAAGACCCTGTCAACGGGATTCTGCCCTGTATTTCAGGGTGATGGCTTTTCATTATCACCCATCCCTTTGTTGTGACTCAAAATGCCATATCACCACGGAAAACTTATCAAAGTATTTGTTAATTGTTAATTAATGAAGAAAAGGACAGTGCCAATTATATATCATATGGAGTGTAGCTCTTAACCTAAGAGTTTATAAGAGCAGGAGTAGGCTATTTCATCCCTTACTTAAAGCTGATCCCAGCATTTCATGAGATCCAGGCTGATCTTTTACTTCAACGCTTCTGCCACATCACTTTAGAATTTTTCAGATCAACCTGCTCATAGATGTTATATCCTGGCTTAGAGATATGGACACTACCACTGTGCCAGAAGACCCCACATCATATCCTTCCAGTCTTCAAACAAGAGGAAAACTGTTGATAATGATGGGAGACACAGTGTTGCATGAGAGTCAGGTTTCTCAGTGATGGGAGAGAGCTAATTGTACCTCATTCTTATCCCTTTCCAGTTCCACCGCACATAACACTGCTGAAGAATGAGACTGCAACAGAGAATGGCCATGTGGTCATCACCTGTGACGCAGATGGAGATCCTACACCATCCATCTCTTGGAGTAGGTTTGACAATAGAAGCAGTTTTCCAGATGAAGAGAAGGTAAGAATCGTGCTGTTGGTTTATGAGATTGAAGGGACTTATCAGTTTCCGTTTGCTTCAGTTTTATCATCCGAAAATTTTGAGTTGCCTGAGCCGAGGATCGAAAACGCAAAGTTGAACTGCTGGACCAACCCCAGCAGAGCTTGGGTGTCTACCTAGGGGCACCAGCTTGGGCACATTCTACATGCAGATTCCTAGAATCCCTACAGTGTGGAAACAGGCCCTTCGGCCCAACAAGTCCACTTCAACCCTCTGCAGAGTAACTCACCCAGATCCATTCCCTGAACCTATTATCCTACATTTACCTCTAACCTACACATTCCTGAATACTATGGGCAATTTAGCATGTCTAATCTACCTAACCTGCACATCTTTGGTTTGTGGGAGGAAACCGGAGCACCCGGAAGAAATGTGCAAACTCCACATAGACAGTCACCTGAGGCTGGAATCGAACCCAGCTCCCTGGCGCTGTGAGGCAGTAGTGCTAACCACTGAGCCACCGTGCCACCCCAAGTTGGGCAGATTGCCTGCCAAACAGTCCCTGAAGCTGATTTGACACACATTTCTGCTGTTTTGGAAGGCTCCTCAGCCAAGTTAATGCTAAGTAATAAGTTCAGCTGTATCAATGACCACCTTGCCTTATTGAAAGGGTCTACAAGGCAATCTTCCTCTGACTTAGTTTTGCTGGTACAGCATTAGACTACACAGTGTTGTTGTTAACTTTTGGGATGTTTGAGGGAGTGACATTGCCTATTCAGAATAGGAGGTTAGAGCACTTTTATTTCCTCTCATATTATCACACACTTCTAGAGCAGGTTGGACTTGAACCCAGGTCTCCTGGGTCAGGGGTAGGTACTCTTTCCCTGTGCCACAAGAGGGCCCTGAGGTAGGTTAGAGGTCTTGGTTGCTAATGAGAAGCCTGTTACAGGATGGGGAAGACCATCATTGTAGACCCTGACTTGGGCTGTAGCAGGAAATGGATCTGAGGCCCGGACAGGGGTGAGGGGAAGCAGTGCACACACAGAAGAGAAGGGCGAAAGCTCTCAATCAAAGACCCATACCCACCAAAGGTATTCAAGGGGCAGCTCTTCCACCCCCACCTCAGCCGTTATCTGTGGTTCACCAAGGAGGTGTCACTCAATTGTTGGATGAAATATACATGGAAAGTTTTTCATGGTGGATGTCTGGAATGCGTTGCCAGTGGATGTGGTAGGGGCGGGAATGATAGCGTAATTTAAGATGTATCTAGACAGTTACATGAATGGGCAGGGAACAGAGGGATATAGATCCATAGAGAATAGACAGCAGATTTAGATAGAGGATCTGGATTGGTGAGGGCTTGGAGGGCCAAAGGGCTGTAATGTTCTTTGTTTTTTGTTCTTTGAAAGGTTATCATAGAACATAGAACATAGAACAATACAGCACAGAACAGGCCCTTCGGCCCACGATGTTGTGCCGAACTTCTAACCTAGATTAAGTACCCATCCATGTACCTATCCAAATGCCGCTTAAAGGTCGCCAATGATTCCGACTCTACCACTCCCACGGGCAGCGCATTCCATGCCCCCACCACTCTCTGGGTAAAGAACCCACCCCTGACATCTCCCCTATACCTTCCACCCTTCACCTTAAATTTATGTCCCCTTGTAACACTCTGTTGTACCCGGGGAAAAAGTTTCTGACTGTCTACTCTATCTATTCCCCTGATCATCTTATAAACCTCTATCAAGTCACCCCTCATCCTTCACCGTTCCAACGAGAAAAGGCCGAGAACTCTCAACCTATCCTCGTACGACTTCCACTCCATTCCAGGCAACATCCTGGTAAATCTTCTCTGCACCCTCTCCAAAGCTTCCACATCTTTCCTAAAGTGAGGCGACCAGAACTGCACACAGTACTCCAACTGTGGCCTAACCAAAGTCCTGTACAGCTGCAACATCACTTCACGACTCTTGAATTCAATCCCTCTGCTAATGAACGATAATACTCCATAGGCCTTCTTACAAACTCTATCCACCTGAGTGGCAACCTCCAAAGATCTATGTACATAGACCCCAAGATCCCTCTGTTCCTCCACCTGACTAAGAACCCTACCATTAACCCTGTATTCCGCATACTTATTTGTTCTTCCAAAATGGACAACCTCACACTTGGCAGGGTTGAACTCCATCTGCCACTCCTCAGCCCAGCTCTGCATCATATCTAAGTCCCTCTGCAGCCGACAACAGCCCTCCTCACTGTCCACAACTCCACCTATCTTCGTATCATCTGCAAATTTACTGACCCACCCTTCGACTCCCTCATCTAAATCATTAATAAAAATTACAAACAGCAGAGGACCCAGAACTGATCCCTGCGGAACTCCACTTGTAACTGGGCTCCAGGCTGAATATTTACCATCTACCACCACTCTCTGCCTTCGACCGGTTAGCCACTTTTCTATCCAATTGGCCAAATTTCCCTCTATCCCATGCCTCCTAACTTTCCGCATAAGCCTACCATGGGGAACCTTATCAAATGCCTGACTAAAATCCATGTACACT
>NC_057721.1:76580915-76605591 GCF_004010195.1 Chiloscyllium plagiosum
GAAGTCGGCAGGGGTATCGGTGGTCACCCCTACCTCAAACATCCTGCAGGAGGAACATTCCACTGCCTGCGCTGCCATGACTGTACACTTTCTCCAAAAACAAGAACACTGAGTCAATAACACTGAGTCACTCAAATACTAATCACTTACCTTCCCGCCCAGCTATGCGCTCCAACCTCACTTCCGCTGCTCCCACTCAAATGACCGTTGGTGATTAAAGGGTGAGTATTTATACTCACAGTTCTCCTTCCTGGCTGCCCCTCTGTTTGCCGTCACTTCCTCTGCTGCTCCCGCTCTTTTTGTGAAGAGAGAATAAAAAACACCGCTGCCCGCTACAGGTAAGTAATTTTGAAACAAACTGTTTTACCTTAGCTGTAGTCTCCCGGGTTCGCCTTTACTCGGCCGCCTGTTATGCAGGTGGCTTTCTGCTTGCGCTGTTTGGACCTTAGCCATCAAGTGCTCATTACCTCATATGTTTATCCACAAGTGTTGACATTTGAGCCTGGACTCGAAATCCTACATAAATGCCATGTGCTAACCAAAAGATAGGCAGCTGTGAAGCAATCTTCAGTGTGAACCCATTACCAGCTTTCTTCTGCATGTTACCCCCTCAAGGTCCTCATCGGAGTCCTTTGAAGCAGAATTTGTCAGTGACCCTGACGCCCAGTAAGCCGACATGCAAACTATTCTTTTCACCCTGATTTGAGTGTAGCCCATTTACACACGGTGACTCACCACATTCTAATCCCAGTACCCTCTTTTACAGAATCACAGCATTGTTGTGGTGTAGAAAGAGGCCCATTTTGTCTGCACTGGTTCTATGACCTCATGTCAATTTCCTGCCATTCCCCTGCATGCCATGCCAAGGAAAGATGTTGTGAAACTTGAAAGTGTTCAGAAAAGATTTACAAGGCTGCTGCTGGGGTTGGAGAGTTTGAGCTGTAGGGACAGGCTGAATAGGTTGGGGCTGTTTTCCCTGGAGTGTCGAAGACTGAGGGGTGAGGTTTATAAAATCATGAGGGACATAGATAGGGTGAAAACTAGAGGGCATAGGTTTAAGATAGCCATGATGTGGAGGTGCCGGCGTTGGACTGGGGTGGACAAAGATATAAAATAACGCAACACCAGGATATAGTCCAACAGCTTTATTTGAAAGTACATGCTTTCAGAGTTCTTTTCCTTTGTCCAGTAGCTGGATTTAATATGCAAGAGGAGCTATTTAAAAGGGAACTAAGGGGCAACGTTTTCATGCCGAGGGTGGTGCGTGTATGGAATGAGCTACCAGAGAAGGTGGTGGAGGCTGGTGCAATTACAACCTATAAAAGGCATCTGGATGGGTATATGAATAGGAAGGGTTTAGAGGGATATGGGCCAGGTATTAGCAAATGAGACTAGATTGCTGCATTTTGGGAAAGCAAATCTTAGCAGGACTTACACACTTAATGGTAAGATCCTAGGGAGTGTTGCTGAACAAAGAGATGTTGGAGTGCAGTTCATAGCTCCTTGAAAATAGAGTCACAGGTAGATAGGATAGTGAAGAAGGCATTTGGTATGCTTTCCTTTATTGGTCAGAATATTGAGTACAGGAGTTGGGAGGTCATGTTGCGGCTGTACAGGACATTGGTTAGGCCACTGTTGGAATATTGCGTGCAATTCTAGTCTCCTTCCTATCAGAAAGATGTTGTGAAACTTGAAAGGGTTCAGAAAAGATTTACAAGAGTGTTGCCAGGGTTGGAGGATCTGAGCTACAGGGAGAGACTGAACAGGCTGGGGCTGTTTTCCCTGGAGCGTCGGAGGCTGCTGGGTGACCTTATAGAGGTTTACAAAATTATGAGGGGCATGGATAGGATAAATAGAGAAAGTCTTTTCCCTGAGGTTGGGGAGTCCAGAACGAGAGGGCATAGGCTTAGGGTGAGAGGGGAAAGATATAAAAGAGACCTAAGGGGCAACGTTTTCACGCAGAGGGTGGCATGTGTATGGAATGAGCTGCCAGAGGATGTTATGGAGGCTGGTACAATCTAAGAGGCATTTGGATGGGTATATGAATAAGAAGGGTTTGGAGGGATATGGGCCGGGTGCTGGCAGGTAGGACTAGATTGGGTTGGGATATCTGGTCGGCATGGACAGGTTGGACCGAAGGGTCTGTTTCCATGCAGTACATCTCTATGACTCTATGACTTTAATACCTAGGAGAATGTGTGGACTGCAGATGCTGGAGATAGAATCCTGATGATGGACATGTGCCTGAAGCACGGTTCTCCTCCTCCTTGGATGCTGCTTGACCGACTGTGCTTTTCCAGCACCACACTCTGGTTTTGAATACTTGGATTGATTTGATTTATTGTCACATGTACCTAAATACAGTGAAAAGCTTTGTTTTGCTAGCAGTACAAACAGATTATAGTAAGCAAGGACACACAGATCATAGGGTGAAAAAAGCTTGGACAGAGTAAAGCGTGCAGGTTATACAGCACAGGATGTGCATGAGGCAAGATCAACATTCACAAGATCAGCATTATTTGAAACTAGAGAGCCCATTCATCAATCTATTAACACCAGGGAAGAAGCTGTTCTTGAACCTGCTGGTGCATGTTTTCAAACGTCTGTATCTTGTGCCTGACGTGAGAGGATCTAGTTGGCATGGAGGAATTGGACCGAAGGGTCGGCGTCGCATCTCTATGATGCTGTGACTCTCTCTACATTTCTGAGCTTGTGTCAGACCTCCATCAGAGGTCTAGGCAGCACCCCTGGTTGCATTCACCCTATCTCTTCCCTTCAGGTCCTGTTTTGTGTCCCCAATGAGACAGTTTCTTCTTAACCACTCCATCAAACCTTTTAATAATTTTGAAGACCATGGTTAAATGTGTTTCTTTAACAGTCTCTGCTCTAAGGAGAACAACTGCAGCTTTCCTATCACTAGGACCATTCTCCCGTTCACCTACTCTGAAATGTTGACATCCTTGGAGAGGTCTCTGTAGCTTAAACATCAGTTGAAAGGACAAATTCATAAACGTATTGTTTAAAAACAGGTCGAGGTCTAATTGCCTACCTGTCAGCAATTTATAACCGTTGCTGCTTGCCTGTGAATTTCATGTTAAAGAATGCTTGGAGCAAGAAATTTTCATTAAACAACACAAGAGTATTTATTTATACAGGTCCTACAAACAATCTGAATGTATAATCGACAATGTTGGGCCTTAATCAGGCAAATATAATGAAAGACATAATACTTCAGGCAAGTCTTTATTTCATTACTTCAAGCTGCTGACTCCAGCATTATCTCTTCCATAAACACACACATGTTTTGTAAGGTTATGTAGAAAGAAGTCCTGACAAATCCTCAATATCACTTAATATCAGTTTTAGATTTGGATTTCTGACTGTATAATCCTCTTAATTACTGAGATATAAAATCTCTACAGTGTGGAAACTGGTCCTTTGGCCCAACAAGTCCGCACGGACCTTCTGAAGAATATCCCACCCAGACCTATTTCCCTACCCTGTTACTCTCCATTTCCTCTGACTAATGCATCCAGCCTACACATCCCTGAATACTATGGGCAATTACCAAAGCCACTTCACCTACATCCAACCTTCTAACATTGCTCACATCTGTCCTGGCCTCAATTGTTGCTGTTCAATTCATTCAATTACTGACGAAAGTCTCCTACTCCCTTCAGACGTGCCTATTCTGACACAGTTGTGGCTAGTCTATGGTCATCTACCCTCTCTGCAATCAACTACACTTCATCCAAAACAATGTACTGTTCAAATCCTTATCCCACCAAGCCCTGATGAGCCACTGCCCCATGCTCGTTGATTCACATTAGTCCCTCAATTTTAGAACTCTCAGCTTCAAATTCCTCCACATTTTCAACCTGTACATTTCTGTCCCAGATCTTTTGGCTTTCCACCCTCAGAGATCTCGCTGCTCCTCCAAAGTTGGCCTTTTTGAAGATACTCAACATTCATTCCATTCCCATTGATGGCTGAACTCTCAGCTGATTACGCACTGAAATGTCACCATCCCAGCTCTCAACATTTTTGTCTTTTTATTTCTTTCTTTTCTGATATTGTTTAAAGATTATCAAGTTCAGCAAGGGATTAATTTTTGTTTGAGTATCAACATGCCTGGTGACCTTCCTATGAGGCACCTTGGGTTGATTACATTGCTGTAGAATGGAGAGATAGGGACTTGGTTCTAATGTTATTGGGCCAGAAATCCCATAGACCTAGCCTAATACTCTAGTATTATAGGTTTAAGATCCCCACCAAAGCAATTGGTGGAATTTAAGTTCAGGAAATAATCCTACAATATAAAACTAGTCTCAGTAATAGTGACCATGCAGTCAGCACTGTTGGTTTGTGGATCAGCAGCTAGCATTGCTGCCTTACAACACCAGGGACCAAGCTTCGATTCTACCCTCAGGTGACCACGTGTGTGGAGTTTGCACATTCTCTCCTTGTCTGTGTGGGTTTCCTCCAGGTGTCTTGGTTTCCTCCCAGAGTCCAAAGATGTGCTGGTTAGTCGGATTGTACATGCTAAATTGCCCACTGTGTCCAGGGATATGCAGGATAGCTGGATTAGCGATGGGAAATGCAGAGTTATAAGGAGGTGGGTTTAGGTGGAGTCCTCTTTGGATGGTCAGTGTGGACTTGATGGCCCAAATGGCCAACTTCGACATTGTAGTGATTCTATGATTTGCTAATACTCTTGAGGAAAGTGAACACTGTCCTTATCTTGCCTAGCTTGTGACTCCAGACCCACAACTATAGACTTGACTCTGAAAACTGCCCTCTGAAAAGGCCCACTGAGTCACTCAGTTCAAGGGCAATTAAGGATAGACAATAAATGCTGGTCTTGTCATTATGTCTTCATTGAAAGGATGAAAAAAGAAAATAAGTACAATTATAAATACTGTGGAATTGCCTGCATCACATATGAAGACCTGAAGCTGGCAAAGCGAATCACCTAGATATTCTCATTGCTTTATGAAGAAAAGTAGAGGATATGAAAAGTAACTGGTGCAATAATTATGAGATACCTGCAGCACACTACAGGGTGAAATCATCCTCTTGTCTGATAGAGCTTTGGTGTGCTCACTCTTAAAAGTGGGCGGGGGGATGCATCGCTATTTTCATACTAGTAAACAAGTGTGACTTCTGTAATTGTTACTCTCAGCTAACAGTGGGCGGAAGCCAATTATCATTGAAAAAACACAGCAGGTAGAGAGGGTTGCTGCACTTTAAGAGAAATGCAACAGCTTTGGTATGGAGATTTGGACTCATTTTTAAGGCACACAGCTTACTTTGATCTCTCAAAAATTGCAGCAACATACGAGAGTATAATGATCCACAGCCCAAGAACTGCAGTGTCAACTTACCACCCAATATTTCACCAACTCGAAAGTTAGTATTCCATTATTATGATAGTTGTTATCATGTATTAATTTTTTTGTAACTGATAAATAGAAGTTAATGATTGAAAATTAAATGAATTCAACTGGATGTAATATAATCTAAGGACTTTAATTAAAAAGGCAAAGTACAGTAGACCTTTCATTTTTGTTCTGGAAATTAACCCGATCTATATTCTGCAATAATTTGTAATTACAGTGAGTTCTGCTATAACGCAGTAGTTCCATTCTCATGCAATCCCAAGTTTTAAGAAAATCACAAATTTAAACTAATGGGGCTGGAACCATGTTGTAACCAATACATGCTTTAAAACTTGGTGCTTGAGAAACAATGTCCCCAATTCGTCAATCGCATTACAGCAAATTTGCACTAACGAAACACGCTTTATCGCAGCACGACCTGTAGCGATGTGCTTAAATGTTCATAATGCTGTATTCTTTTATTATTTCATTCTCTAGTTTTATTTCAATGCTTGACTACCACTGTTATTATGAATAATTATTATGCTGGCCAGGTATACTGAGAGTCATCAGAATTTGTCAGGGGATGATGTGTCAATAACCCAATTATCTACCTATTTGGTATTAACTAGATATTATTGTTTACTAGATTCCAAATGGGAGGATTGAAGTGCGTAGACAGAAGGGAACATCCTCATTGCACATTAGGAACATCAAGCCAAGTGACTCAGGAGCATATCATTGTGAAGCCACGAGTCCAATTGGACAAGATGAGAAAAGCATGCATTTGGATATTCAATGTAAGCTCAGCCACTTAGTGGCAATGGACTGCATTTTCTTGTACTTTCTGCCATCTCCATTTTAATGATGGACTTGAATTGTGAATTGTGAATTACTTTCCAAACATTCATACTCAGGGTGTGGCAAGTTCAGTTGTACTTGAAGATGTGGACATGAAGCATCTTCTTGAATGCCAACTGCTGCAGCCATTGTGATAAAGGCTCTCTCCCAGTACTTGGAGACAGTAAGGACTGTAGATGCTGGAGGCCACAGTCAATGGATGTGTAGCTGAAAAAACACAGCAGGTCAGACAGCTTCTGAGGAACAGGAGAGTTAACATTTCCGCCCGAAACTTTGACATTACTGCTCCTTGGATGCTGTCTGACCTGCTGTGCTTTTCCAGCTTCATGTCTATTGACTCTCTTTCAGTTACTGTTAGATAGGAAGTAAAGGCTTTTGATTCAGCAATCATTCACCAGAAACTGAACCACACTGGCCATTAAAATAAAATGTCCATTGATGAAATCTGGGAATTATTGGTGAGTCAGCATTTATTGCCCATCCTTAATGACCTCGAGGGGCATTTAGGAGGTGAAAGTGAGGACTGCAGATGCGAGGGGTCAGAGTCGAAGAGTGTGGCGCTGGAAAAACACAGCTGGTAAGGCAGCATCCGAGGAGCAGGAGAGTCAACATTTCAGCATAAGCCCTTCATCAGGAACGAGGCTTGTGAGCTGGGGGGCTGAGAGATAAATGGGAAGGGGGTGGGGCTGGGGGGAAGGCAGCTGAGAGTACAATAGGTAAATGAAGATGGGGGAGAAGGCGATAGGTCGGAGAGGAGGGTGGAGCGAATAGGTGGGAAGGAAGGTGGACAAGTCGGAGCATTCAAGAGGGCGATGCTGAGTTGGAAGGTTGGGACTGGGAATGGGGAAACCGGTGAAATCCACGTTGATCCCGTGTGGTTAGAGGGTCCCAAGACAGAAGATGAAGCTTTCTTCCTCCAGGTGTTAGAGTTTGGCGATGGAACAGACCCAGGACCTGCATGTCCTTGGCGGAGTGGGAGTGGGAGGAGGAGTTAAAGTGTTCAGCCACAGGGCGGTGAGGTTGGTCAGTGCGGGTGTCTCAGAGATGTCTCAGAGAGCCTTTAAGAGTCAACCCCATTGTTGTGGGACTAGAATCATATGACAGCCAGACCAACTAAGATTGACAGATCATACAATCATATCACACAGTACGGAAGAGGCGCTTTAGCCTATCAAGTCTTTACCGCCAAATCCACACTAGTCCCTCTTTCCCTCACTGCACTCATAGCCTTGGATGCTATGGCACTTCAAGGGCTTATCCAAGCACTTTCTAAAGGTTGTGAGGTTTCCTGCCTCAGCTATCCTCCCTGGCAAGTATATTCCCAACCCCTACCAACCTCTGGGTGAAAAGGTTTTTCCTCAACTCCCCTCCAGGATTCCTGTCTTTCATATTAAAATTATGCCCCCTTGTAATTGGCCCTTTGAGTAAGGGGAACAGCTTTTTTGCTATTTACAGAGGATCTTGATTATCCAGCATTCGATTAACCAAATTTTGGATGATCTCAATACTTGGCTAACTGTTTTATCCGTCATTCGATTATCCAGAACTTGATTAACCGATCGAAATACTCCCTACTCGTGTCCTTCGGATAATCAAGGTTCCTCTGTAATCTGTCCATGCCCATTATAATCTCACTAACCTCTCTCTGGTCTCCTCTCAAACTTCTCTACTCCAAATAAAACAACCCAAGCTTATCCAGACCCTGCATATCGCTGATATGATCCATCCCAGGCAACATCCTGGTGAATGTCCTCTGCACCCTCTCCAGTGCAATCACATATTTCCTGTAGCGTGGTGACCAGAACTATACACAGTCCTTTAGCTGTGGCCGAACCAAAGTTCTGTACAGCTCCAATATTACCTCCCTACTCTCAGAATCTCTGCTTCAAATGATAAAGGCAAACATCCTGTATTAATATTATTATTAGCCTGTTCTGTCACCTGCAGGGATCTGTGGATAAGCACAAATCTTCCTGTTCCTTCGAGCTTCTCAATGTCTTAACATTCATTGAATACGCCCTTGCCTTTTCCTTCTTCGAAAGTGCACTATTTCACATTTAACAGAAATAAGTTTTGTCTCCCACCGGTTTGCCCATCTGATCAGTCAGTTTATGTTCTTTTGTAGCCTCACTTTCTTCCTCACTGTCAACCACCCAGTAAATATTTGTGTCATCCACAAACTTATTTATCATCTCTGACCTTCCCCACCTCCATTCCTTACATTCTCATCTACTTATTTATGAATATTACAAATAATAAGGGACCAAGGACTGTTCCCTGTGGTACACCACTGGTCACCAGTCACGCATACAGCCTTTTACCCCTACACCAATCTCTTGTCATGAAACCAATTTTTGATCCTATTTGTCATGTTGTCCTGATCCCATGAGCTTTTACCTTCTTTATCAGTTTCCTATGCGGACATTGTCAAAAACCTTTCTGAAATCCATATGAACGATATCAACTTCCCTACCCTCATCTAAATACTTGGGCACTTACAACTCATTAGGCAGGACTTCACTCTGACAAAGCCACGTTGACTATGATGAAGGGCTTATGGCCGAAATGTTGACTCTCCTGCTCCTCAGATGCTGCCTGACCTGCTGTGCTTTTCCAGTGCCGCACTTTTCCACACTGACTATCCCTGATCAAAGCTTGTCTTTCTAAATGAAGGTTAATTTTCTACTTTACTATTTTTTCCAATGGTTTCCCTACCACTGATATCCTTCCTGAAAGCGTATTGGTGAACCAGGTGGATTTTCCGAAAATTGACAATGGTTCAATGGTCATCATTGGACTTATTGTTCCAGATTTGTTTTAGAATTCAAATTTCCCCATCTGTCCAAAGTATTATCTGATAGTCTACTGATAACAACACAAGTCTATTGCCTCCCCATATAAAAACTGTGATTTCAAGAGCAGATCAGAGGCTAGGAGTACTTCAGTAAATAATTCAGCTCCTGACTCCTCTAAGCCTATCTAATATCTGGAAGGTACAAGTCAAAAATGTGGTAGAATGGTCCCAATTTGCCTGGATGAGTTCTCGTGCAGACAGGAGGAGAATATTCCATCCTACTCTTGATTTGTGCACTGTAGATGGCTATTTGGCTGAGGAATCCAAAGCGAGTTACACACTGCAGAGATTCCCATCCCTGACTGCTCTGAGAGTCCCATCTGGCAACTTCTGCATTCTGCCCCTCCAATTTTGTAATATCAAAGACATGGGACATCAGAGACACAGCAAGCTTCCACATCAAGCAAGATAATAATGACGAGATCTCCTGTATTTGAAACTCAGATTTGTTTGGCCTGAAGTTCCCAGTCAATTGTATTGTTCTTGGTTTCGTTCTGCCTCATTATCAGCTCAGCATACTATAGCTTTTAGTTTAACCCTTTGCTCTTGATTTGAAAAATATTGCCCAAACACGCAGCCTACCTGGAAAAACTGAGGTCGGTCTGTTCATCAAAACCGTTTTGCAAGTCACTCAGAAAGCACCAATAGTTAGATTTTGCTTTCAGTTCAAGGACACTAACAGATATGTTCTGAAATGTTGATGTGGCTTTTATTTCTAATTTAACTGGAACACCTAAGTACTGACTTCAGACCAGAGAATATGTTTGTATATTTCGTAAAAGTCATTTCCAAGCATTTAAAGTCAGTTTACTCACAGATGGTGATTTTCCACAGTGAATTTAAAATAGTATATGGACAAAGACATACAGCTGTACAGCACAGAAACAGACCCTTCAATCCAACTTGTCCATGCCGACCAGTTATCCTAAATAATCTAGTCCCATTTGCCAGCATTAAGCCCATATCCTCTAAACCATGCTATTCATATACCCATCCAGATGCCTTTTAAATATTGTAATTGTACCAGCTTTCACCACTTCCTCTGGCAACTTATTCTATACACGCACCACACTCTGCATGAAACAAATTGCCCGTCAGCTCCCTTTTAAATCTTTATCCTCTCACTTTAAACCAATACCCTCTCGTTTTGAACTCCCCCATCCTGGGAAAAAGACCTTGACCATTCACCCAATCCATGCCCAACATGATTTTATAAACCTCTGTAATGTCATCCCTTAGCCTCCAACACTCCAGGGAAAATCACAGAAGCCCTACAGCGTGGAAACAGGCCCTTTGGCCCAACAAGTCCATACCGACCCTCCGAAGAGTAACCCACCCAGGCCCATTCCCCGCCCCTATTTGCCCCTGATTATTGCACCTAACCTACACATCCCTGAACACGATGGACAATTTAGCGAGGCCAATTCACCTAACCTGCACATCTTTGGACTGTGGGAGGAAACCAGAGCACCCAGAGGAAACCCACGCAGACACAGGGAGAATTTGCAAACTCTACACAGACAGTCGCTCGAGGCTGGAATCTAACCCTGGTCCCTGGTGCTGTGAGGCAACAGTGCTAACCACTGAGCCACTGTGTCACCCCAACTATTCAGAATCTCCCTCTAGCTCAAACGTTCCAACCCACCCTCGCAAAGCTTTTCTACAACCTCTACCGTTGGGGAGAAGGTACAGAAGCCTGAACACACGCATCAGCCAGTTTTGCAACATTTTCTATGCTATTATTGTTAGAATACTGAATGGACTCACAAACTCTTAACATTCGCCTGTATCTGAGTTTTTGCTTTTGCTGATGTTTACCTATTAGTTATTTATCTATGCTGTTTAACTATGTTATCTGCCTGTATTACTCGCAAGACAAAGCTTTTCACTGGGCTTTGGTAAACGTGACGATAAATTCAATTCAATTCAATTCAATTTAATCTGAATTATCAATATCTTTTCTGCAGCAGCACCCTACACCCACTCTTCCCACACACCCACCCTGCCCAAACTACAGCACTTAAGTTCAGCTCTGATGAAGAGTCATTTAAACTCAAAACATTAGCTTGCCCTCTCTCCATCAATACTGATTAACCCACTGTGATCTCCAGCATTGGTTGTTCAGATTGCATTTGGAGTATTGTGCACAGTTTTGGGCCCCATACCTCAGGAAGGATGTACTGGCCCTGGAGCATGTTCAGAGGAGGTTCACATGAATGGTACCAGGAATGAAAAGCTTCATACATGAGGAACTTTCGAGGACTCTGGGTTTATACTCGATGGAGTTCAGAAGGATGAGAGGGGATTTAATTGAAACATATAGAATACTGAATGGCCTGAACAGTTTGGATGTTGGAATATCCTTCCATTGGTAGGAAAGACTAGGATTTGAGGGCACAGCCTTAGATTAAAGAGAAGACCTTTTAGAACAGAGATAAGGAGAAGCTTCTTCAGTCAGAAAGTGGTGAATCTATGGACTCACTGCCACAGAAGGCTGTGGAAGCCAGGTCATTGAGTGTATTTAAGACTGAGGTAGACAGGTTCTTGAGTGTTAAGGGGATCAAGGGTTACGGGGAGAAACCAATGGAATGAGGTTGAGACTGATCAGCCATGATTGGATAGTGAAGCAGACATGATGGGCTGAATGGCCTAATTTCTGCTCCTATATCCTATGGTCTTATAGATTCCAATACCTGCAGTTATTTTCTCCAACATGCTTCTAAGTCTTTTCTGAACTCTTTCAAGTTTCATGAAATCCTTCTTGTAGCAGGAAGACTAGAAATGCACGCAATATTCCAATAGTGGCCTAACCAATATCCTGCACAGCTGCAACATGACCTCCCACTCCTATGCTCAACGCACTGACCAATAAAGGCAAGCATATCAAACACCTTCTTCACTATCCTATGTGTCTTCTATGATAAAGCCATTATCAGATATGGCAGTCAAAATGCATCAGGTTAGCAGACTTAAATGCAGCAAGGACTATTTCTTAAAATAAAAATGAATTTGAAATAATTAAATTGGTCCGACTGAACTAGATCAACATACATCTGGCTTTTGAGGATATGCAAATGAGTTCTAAACAAGGAACCCAGTGAGAAATACTACATTTCAACGTGGGCAATATTTTTGCCTCAGTTTATGCTGGAATCTTCAATCCCGCCCAAGCACAATAGTCTCGATCCAATAATTCCTAACCTCTACGTCTCGACTAGTCTCATTTCACTCTGAAGTATTTTCCCCAATCAGGTTGGTCAGAGATGTTATTACACATCTTTGGTGAAAACTGACCTTCTGGTACAGACACTACCATTGCATCACTTGAGCTCTCCCTTTACATTCGTATATTTGTTTTCTTCTCCTTTTATCTTGGCCCTTCAATTGGTTTAACAATTGAAACTGAACTTTCCTCACAAAGTTGCGTTTCTGAACAGACCCTCAAACAGCCACCATGCAGTCAGGAACGAGGCAGAGGGTTCAGTTAAATTCTGTGTCCGAAACAAGTCTCATTAAACTGTGTAACTTCAAACTGTGGTCATAATTTCCATGGAATACAGAACTAGGACCTTGACGTGGAATAATTCAGGAGGTGCTGGCCTAGTGGTGTTATTGCTTAAACTCTTAATGTGGAAACCCAGCTGTTGTTCTGGGGGATCCAGGTTCAAATCCCCCTATGACAGATAGTGAAACTTGAATTCAGTAAGCAATTAGAAATATGAGTTGAATGATGACCATGAATTTATTGTTGGAAAAACTGATTTGGTTCACTCATGTCTTTCAGGGAAGGAAACTGTCATCTTTAGCTGATCTGACCTATGTGCAACTCCAGACCTAAAGCAAAATGGATGACTCTTAACTGCCCTCAGGGCAATGAGGGATGAGCAATAAATGCTGGCCTATCCAGTGATGCCCACAACATGTGAATGGATAAAAGAAATCCTTAACAAACTCTGAATTGTGGGGAGCATAATTATTTTATACTCTCATCCTGCGTTCACTTTGTCCCTTTCGACCAAGTGAGGTTGGAGTTTGCAGACTCCAAGTCAAAATGTCTATGTTTAAGTGATTCTGATTTCTGATTTCCCCCAATCCCCCACTAATTTCTTTCTCTTTTTCCTAGACGCTCCCAAGTTTCTGTCAACTCAAGTGACCTATTACTCATGGGAAGGGAATTCAGTCAACATCAGCTGTGATGTCACAGCCAACCCTCAGGCTTCTATCCACTGGAAGAAGGAAGGTGTTGTTCTCTCTGATATCAATAAGTCTGACGTCAGTATTTACAAGAAAGGCACCAAGATCCTTCTGGAGGTGGGTAAGAGATTGTGTAAGGGATCAGGTTGCGAAAGTATGTAGCAGGTCTGAGCAGGAGGGACTTCTTGACAACTTAGATTGTCTTTGCTCATTCATTGGCATCCTCCTGGGAGAAAGTAAGGCCTGCAGATGCTGGAGATCAGAGTCAAAATGTGTGGCGCTAGGAAAGCACAGCAGGTCGGGCAGCATCCGAGGAGCAGGAGAGTCGACGGTTCGCGCATAAGCCCTTCCTGATGACTCTCCTGCTCCATTGGCATCCCTCCTGTTCAGTATAGATCCTAAGCTCAGGAGTGTCTTCATTGACCCTCTTCTCTCTTCGACCACTCACTCCTAATCTGAAATGCTGCTTTAAACCTATTGTATGGAGTCCAAATATCTGCTTCAGTTTACAGAGTCACAGAGCCATTTATCTCTCAATCCTGGAGGCTCCCTGCCTTCAGTCCTGATGAAGGGCTTTTGCCCGAAATGTGGATTTTCCTACTCCTCAGATGCTGCCTGACCTGCTGTACTTTTCTATCACCACTCAAATCTAGAATCCCAGAATTATTATGCCATGGAAAGTGGCCATTCAGCCTATTGGACTGATTCAGTGCCTTTTCCCCATAATCCCTGCTCACCACGTGGCTTGGAATCAAACTTTATTTTGGTGCTCTTCTTCCAAAGCTCTTTGGGTTGTTTTATTATGTTGCAGGAGCTATACAAATTCACTTTGTTGTTGTTAGATGATCATTTGGCGTTTTATTCCAACTGTAGTTTTTGGCAGTGAAACAAGAGCCGAACATACTTGAGGGAACGTAATTTCTTTAAACTACACATCTCTTAACCCTTGGCTTCCTTTTCCTGATGATGTGACTGATGGGGGAAGGAACCAACCAATTAATTTTGGCATGTGTCACAACTCGTGAGGGTAATGTGCTAGAAACCGAATCCCATTTTCCCGGAGTCATTACAAAAGAAAAGGATTTTATAAGAGTACGTGGAAATCCTCAATTTAATTCTTTCAGATCCAGCTTGACAAAACAAAACAGAGACTGGGTTTCTGTACTTAATAAAAATGACTACTTGTTAGAAATAAATAGATCCTTTTTACAATAGGTAATTATGAACAGTCAACATATAACTCTATTCGTTAACACTCTACCCCATATAATACACCCTGATACACATGCTCACAAGTAGGCACAAGAACACGTGAGTGTGTTATGGGTGAAAAAAACACTGAGATGGCAGTTTAATAGTCCCTGTCCACAGATTGTCTTTTTGATTTGTCAGTACCTGTGGCTCCTCAGACTTCCTTCTCTAGGTACTTTCATTGGTGTGTAGAAGGCACAGAATGACTAATTCACAGATTATAAAGTCTCTGATTTTTTTGGTTAAGAGCTACAGTTCACAGCAACTGACGAAGGTGAATAAATTGGCTTCCTTCAGGCTTGAGATTTTTTTTTGACTGTAGCATGGGTGGCACGGTGGTTAGCACTGCTGTCTCACAACATCAGAGACCTGGGTTCAATTCCTGCCTTGGGCAACTGTCTGTGTGGTGTTTGCACGTTTGCCCTGTGTCTGTGTGGGTTTTCTCCCACAGTCCAAAGATAGGCAGGTTAGGTGAATTGGCCATGCTAAGTTGCTTGTAGTGTAGGGGGGTGGGTTGGTGTGGACTTGTTGGGCTGAAGGGCCTGTTTCCACACTGTAAGTAATCAAACATCAAAAGAACAGCTCCTTACTTTTCAGAGGTCATATGGCTTTTGACAAACATGCCCACATACACGCAAACTCTGATTTCTTGGGAACCAGTCATATAGCTGTTAGCAGAAAACCTTTGCCACCGGCAAACTTGTCAACACTTCAGAGACCAATTGGCTACTTGTTGTCAGCTGAATCTTCCTTTGTTCAATCTTTTGGTTGCAGCTTATGTGTAGTACCTTTCCCCACTGATTGAACAAACAGCAGTGTAAACATTACTTACAATGAGCATCAGGTAAGTTGCCATTAAAAAGTGCAGCAATACATTTCAAATACTTGATTTTTAAAATAGTCTTTTTCACATTTCAGTCCACAATTAAAAATAAACAAAAAAGAAAAGATACAGTCTTCACGCATGATTTCCCTGCACTTCACACAATCTAGGAGACAGTGAGGACTGCAAATGCTGGAGATCAAAGTCAGAAAGAATGTTGCTCGAAAAGCACAGCTGATCAAGCAGCATCCATCTACCTATGGCCTTCCTAGCTACGTTCCCCACAGCCCCACACTCCTCCTATTTATCTCTCAGCCCCCTTGGGCACCCCCACATTCCTGATGAAGAGCTTATGCTCAAAACGTCGACTCTCCTACTCCTTAGATGCTGCCTGACTGGTTGTGCTTTTCCAGCGCCACACTTTTTGACTCTTCGCACAATCTAGCCTACCGCATTCACTGCTCAAAAAGTGGTCTCCTCTACATTGGGGAGTTGAAATGCAGACTGGGCCACTGCTTTGAAGAACACCTATGTTCTGTTCACAAAATAGACCTTGAGTACCATGTCCCTTCAACACACCACCCTCTTCCCTGGCCAGCATTTCTGTCTCAGGTTTGCTGCTGTGCTCCAGTGAAGATCAGCACAAGCTGAAAGAACAGCACCTCATTTTCTGCTTGGGCACATTACAGCCTTCTGGACTTAATACTGAGTTCAAAAATTTTTGTACTGAGGCACTTCTCCCATGTCCTCACCCCAGCCTGTACACACCCAGCCTGGTCATTGCATAGGCTGCTACCACACACAGCCCATTGTCAGTTACTAATTGTCCCCATTAGCAGCTATTCATTCCCCAGACTGACACTTACCTCGCCCTTTTTCTGTCTTTGAGCTCTATCTCCACCTATCATTTACTCCTTACACCTCCCCACACCCTATCTTCTGCATAAATACCACCCTTTTCCCAGCTAGCATTAGTTCTGATGAAGGGTCACTCAACCTGAAACATTAACTCTAATTTCTCTCCACAGATTCTGCTAGACCTGTCGAGTTTTTTCCAGCAATTCCTGATTTCCAGCATTTGCAGTTCTTTTGGCTTTTTATCTTTCCACATGCGGTGTCTTGCTTTTCTGTTGAGTATTCCAGAAACTCATTGGCAGTTCTCTAAATTTGTTGAGCTGTATGAGTAGCAGGTTGAGGGTCCCTAGTAGTAACTCATACTCAGAAACTTTGCTCCTGACCACAGAACCTAGAGAGGTAGATGTAGAAAATCGTGTTCATATTAAGAAACTTCATTGAATACCATACGTGTACATTGGGAATTGTGAGGAGGATCTGCACTGTTCTCCATCTACGACATGCATGAATTGGAAATGACAGGTTTCTTGTGATTGTGATTTTGCAATGAGTGCTCAGGAGGTTGAAACAGTCTTCCTGGTGAAAGTGATGGCAAGGTTCTTCCTAAGAGTTTCCATAGATGCACTCAACAAGCTTTCACCAAAAATATCATTGATTCTCTGCTTCTTCATGGTCATGGCTTTAAATTTTGATTTCTCCCAGAACTATATTCTTTTATAATAATTAACAACTAAAAGATGAAATGATTCAATCTTGTGGCTCAGAAAGTTTAGGATTAGGGTTTGGGTTAGGGTTAGGTTAGGGTTTTGTCCATTATATCTCTCCCAGGTTTTATGAAATAGCAATTCACAGTAACCCAGTTCTTCCCCAGCTCTACAAACTTTGTTGCTTTAAGCTTACTTCTGATTACATTGGGATCTTGATCAGGTGGGCCAATGGGCTGGGAAATGGCAGACGGAGTTTAGATAAATGCGAGGTTGCTGCATTTTGGAAAAGCAAATCTTAGCAGGACTTACACACTTAATGGTAAGGTCCTAGGGAGTGTTGCTGAACAAAGAGACCTTGGAGTGCAAGTTCATAGCTCCTTGAAAGTGGAGTCGCAGGTAGATAGGATAGTGAAGAAGGCATTTGGTATGCTTTCCTTTATTGGTCAGAATATTCAATACAGGAGTTGGGAGGTCATGTTGCAGCTGTACAGGACATTGGTTAGACCACTTTTGGAATATTGTGTGCAATTCTGGTCTCCTTCCTATTGGAAAGATGTTGTGAAACTTGAAAGGGTTTAGAAAAGATTTACAAGGATGTTGCCAGGATTGGAGGATTTGAGATATAGGGCGAGGCTGAATAGGCTAGGGCTGTTTTCCCTGGAGTGTCAGAGGCTGAGGGGTGATTTTCTAGGGGTTTATAAAATCATGAGGGGCATGCCTAGGATAAGTAGACAAAGTCTCATCCCTGGGGTGGGGGAATCCAGAACTAGAGGGCATAGGATTAGGATGGGGTGGGGGGGGGGATATATAAAGGACCTAAGGGACAACTTTTTCACAGTGAGGGCGGTGTATGGAATGAGCTGCCAGAGGAAGTGGTGGTGGCTGGTATGATTGCAACATTTAAGAGGCATCTGGATGGATATACGAATAGGAAGAGTTTGGAGGGATATGGGCTGGGTGCTGGCAGGTGGGACTAGATTGGGTTGGGATATCTGGTCGGCATGGACGAGTGAGACCGAAGGGTCTGTTTCCGTATTATACATCTCTATGACTCTCTGACTTTATGTTCTTGACTCTGCTTTTGCCACTATCTGTTCTGTGGTGCTTGTAATGACGGTAGGAAGGTGGACCTCATAGAATTCCCTGATTGGGGCTGTTAATCTGGTCCAATCAGGGAGCTCTGGCTGACAGATATAAACCAGAATGTCAGAGGTTGTGTTCAGTCTGACAGCTGGCTCTGAGGGAGCTGGATCAGTGTCAACGACTTTCCATGTGTAAATAAAAGGTGACTTGCTGATGGAATACTGGTCTCTGTGGACTTATTTCATATTCAACCAAAATATTCCATGACCATATCAATTCATTGTATCTCATGCATATTCGCTGTATGGGCCCATTTGCCAGTTATCATTCTTTTAAAATGGTATAGCGCAACAAAAGGTCCTTTGGCTCATTATACCTATGCCAACCATGATGCCATCCTAAACACAGAACTAATCTCATCTGTCTGCACGTTGTCCATAACCCTGTATCCCCTAACTGGTCATGTGTCTTCTATCAGTGACCTCTCATTATTAATCCAGCTGCCAGTGGAAATGATTTGTACTTATTTGTTTTTTTGAAAGTGTCAGCCTTGACTCAGTCGATAATCTATTTGCTTTTTCAATCACAAGTGTCTGGGTTCAAGTCCCATTCCAGAAATGTAAGCACAAAAATCACAGCTAACTTTCCAGTTCAGTTCTGCAATATGTGAGTTGCCATCTTTCTAAAGACCTTCAACTGAGGCCCAAACTGGTTAGACATAGAAGATCCTATGACAATGTTTTGAAGATGAGCAGAGGGTTTATCTCTCTCCTCCACACAGTCAATATTTTGCTTAATCAAAATCACAAAACATAGATTTTTTGGACATCTGCCATGTTCATAATTGTGGGAGTTCACTGGGTGAAAATTGGCTGAAGTTTCTTACATTGTAATAATGCCTAAACTTCAAAAAGTGTTTAGTTAACTGGAAGCACTTTGAGATGTCAGCACTTTTTATTTCATGTCAAAACTTTCACATAATGGAACATTTATTAAACCTCTCCTCCAAAGAACAACACTTCCAGCTTCTCTTGCCTTATCATGAATAAAGTGTGGACCAAAAGCTATGTCTTTGAGTCCAAATCTTGCTTTTTCCTATCGTAGTTTTGATCCACTTATCTTGGAACTCTCAGTAACGATATTAAGAACAACAACTTCCCATTATCCAGCATTTTTAACCTAGCTACATGTCCAAGGTGATCAAAATCTCAACTTCTCACAATGGCATATCAGTCCAAATGACTTTGGACATTAACATTTTCAGCCTTATTTAGGCTAATTTCATCATTCTGCAGTAAACCAGTTTGTATAAGTAGAGTTGGCAGATGGAGTTTAATTTAAATACATGTGAGGTGTTGCATTTTGGTAAGGCAAATCAGAGCAGGACTTCCACAGTCAATGGTATAATGGTAGGGCCTGCTGAGTCTTAAAGTAAAAAAGAGATCTAAGGGACAGGTTCATAGTTCCTTGAAAGTTGACTCACATTTAGGCAGGGTGGTGAAGACGACTTTTGGTATGCTTGCTAACATCGGTCAGAGGATTGAGCATAACATTTGGGACATCTTATTGCAGCTGTACAAGACATTGGTAAGACCACATTTAAAGTATTGCATGTAGTTCTGGTTACTCTACTATAGAAAGTACAGTACATTGTTAAAGTAGAAAAAGGACAGAAAAGATTTATTAGGATGCTACCTGACTGGAGGATTTGCAGAATAAGGAGAAGTTGGATAGGCTGGGACTTTTTTCTCTGGTGTGTAGGAGATGAAGGGGTGACCTTATAGAGGCCGATAAAATCATGAGAGTGTTACAACACAGGGTAAACTCTCCTGCTTAATTTAAAACCAGCAACACAGAAAATATTTATCCAATGAAGTTATCTGTAAAAATTCAAGTGGCCAAGAACTGCGTAAAGTACACATGCTCACAAGTAGGCACAAGAACACGTGAGTGTGTTACAGATGAAAAAAACACTGAGAAGGCAGTTTAATAGTCCCTGTCCACAGATTGTCTTTTTGGTTTGTAAGTACCTGTGGCTCCTCAGACTTCCTTCTCTAGGTACTTTCATTGGTGTGTAGAAGGCACAGAATGACTAGTTCACAGATTATAAAGTCTCTGATTTTTTTTGGTTAAGAGCTACAGTTCACAGCAACTGATGAAGGTGAATAAATTGGCTTTCTTCAGGCTTGAGATTTTTTTTAACTGAAGAATGGGCAGCATGGTGGCACAGTGGCACAGTGGTTAGCACTGCTACCTCACAGCACCAGGGACCCGGGTTCAATTCCCACCTCAGGCAACTGTCTGTGTGGAGTTTGCACATTCTCCCCATGTCTGTGTGGGTTTCCTCCGGGTGCTCTGGTTTTCTCCCACAGCCCTAAAAATGTGCAGGTTAGCTGAATTGGTCATGCTAAATTGCCTGTAGTGTTAGGTGAAGGGGTAACTGTAGGGGAATGGGTCTGGGTGGGTTGCTGTTCGGAGGGTTGGTGTGGACTTGTTGGGCCGAAGGACCTGTTTCCACACTGTAAGTAATCTAATCTAAAGTATAACAGAGAATAATTAACTAACCACTATTTACAATTTATCTCTCCAACCTATCTTTACCTTCCCTTCTATAATGCTCGTCCGATAAAACTCCCAATTAAGATTTACAAAACAACATTTTTTATCTCAAACCCAGGCAGCTGTACGTTCTTGTCTTTGGATCTTCCTGTGTCGTCTTTTCTCCTGGTTAGGAATTTCTGCATTACAGGTTACTGATCGAAAAGTTACTTTTAAGAGAGATATTTTTTCAAGCAGCATGATATGACTTGGCAGTTCTCCTCTCAACTGTTCAATTCTCCCCCACTCTTGTACCCCAGAGCATTGGATTATATCATTAGCTTTTAAGATTGTCAATATACTCAATTCAAACTTGATTGGAAATTGGTATTTTTTCAGGGTATAATTTAAACTGATTGGCCAAATTCAAATCTGTTTTTATCTCCAGGCAACGGAGTTGTTCAACCCAGTGTTATATTGTTGCCTTATTGAGAATACTTAGTGCTGTGTCTGGTAGTTCTGCTGTTTTTAATTCTCTTAACGGTACAGCCACATCTTCATAACAAGAGGCACTGAGAAGCTAACATCTTTTCCTCAAGCTAAGGGAGTCTAAAACTAGAGGGCACAGGTTTAAGGTAACAGGGAAGAGATGCAAAAGCTCCAGAGGGGCAATTTTTCACACAGAGGGTGGTAAGTGTCTGGAACGGCCTGCCAGAGGTCGTGGTGGAAGCGAATATAATTTAGTCATTTAAGAAACATTTGAAAACAAAACATGGATGGGACTAGTATGGAGGGATATGGGCCAAATGCAGGCAAATGGGACTAGATTATTGCAAGGTTTGTGAAGGTTTGTAGCTCAGGTTGAGGTTTAGGGTGTAGCTTTGCTCGCTGAGCTGTAGGTTTGATATCCAGACATTTCATTACCTGGCTAGGTAACATCATCAGTGGCGACCTCCAAGCGAAGCGAAGCTGTTGTCTCCTGCTTTCTATTTATATGTTTGACCTGGATGGGGTTCCTGGGGTTTGTGGTGATGTCATTTCCTGTTCGTTTTCTGAGGACTTGAGAGATGGTATCTAGATCTATATGTTTGTTTATGGCGTTGTGGTTGGAGTGCCAGGCCTCTAGGAATTCTCTGGCATGTCTTTGCTTAGCCTGTCCCAGGATAGATTAATTATGAGAACTCGGTGATATAGGCAAGTTGGGCTAAAGCGCCTGTTTCCATGCTGCAAATCTCTCTGACTCCGTAAATGTGTGCCCTCTTGGTAGCTACATCTCTGATGTTTGTTTAGACTTCCCTCAAAGACCAACCAGCTGCTATTGAAGGACTAAGAAGGTAAAGTTTACATAACTCAGATCATTAGAGCAGTGCCCTCTTCTTGATTAGAAATGTTTGCTGAATTGCATCGAACTTTAAACCATAGGAATAGGTTATTCCACTTGGTTGTTCAATATTGCTGTTTATGCTCCACGTAGCCTCATACCAATTTATTTCAATTTGTCCTATCAGTATGATCTTCAATTCTTTTCTCCCAGGCATACTTATCTAGGAGGGGTTCCATTTAAATGTTTCTCTGTTAACTGAACTTAACTGAAATAACTCCACAGAGGCTAGTATCCTGTCACCAAGTCAACCTTTATTTACACATGGAGTGTCCTTAACTCTGATCCAGCTCCCTCAGAGCCAGCTGTCAGATTCAACACGATGTCTGGCGTTCCTGTTTATACCTGTCAGCCAGGGCTCCCTGCTTGGACCAGATTAACAGCCCTGATCAGGGAACTCATGCTCTATGAGGTCCAGCTAGCCGACTTCATTATAATCACTGCATTAATTATTCTGAGTTTCTCTATGGGGAAATTAGACCGAACGCAACATCTAGGGTCAAATCTGATGTGCACTTGTGTGAGGGGTCTCAACGCCTTTCTAATCCAAGCCAGATTGTCTTTCAGTCTGTGAGGGTAGGGCTAGATATTGAAACAAACAAAGAATACAGAAGGGCCTTTTAATGAAAGTACTTCCACTCTCAAATGAATTGAAATGAATAAATCAACAGTTTTCAGAAAATTTGACTTTGCTCCAAGTAGGTACAATGCATTAGGCATGAATAGGGCTCTTTGATCTCCACCTGTGAGAGCACTCCATGTTATTGCAGTTCTTCCCTAAGATTAATTGCCAGGTTAGTGAAAAGGCAACGTTCAATCTTACTCCTAAATAAAAACAGAAAATGCTGTGAAGAATCCACATTCCTGATAGCATTGGTGGAGACGGAAAGACAGTCACCATTTCAGGTCAATGGTTTTTTATCAGAATTGCTTTTCCCCATTTCGAATGAAAATTTGACAACTGGAAGCTTTGATGTTTTGAGTTTCTCTGCAGGTGCTGAGTCTCTCTCGCCTGTTTTGATTTCAGACTTCCATAATCCGTAGAATTTTGCTTTTGTTTCAAAATTGCTGTTACTGTTCTGTTATAAACAGCGTTTAAATATTTCCCAGTGTTTCGAAGCGGGAATGTGTAAATTGACTTAATTATGGTAATCACAGCCCACTGTGGAAATTGCTGCAAATCATTATTATCAACCCACATATAATGGAGACACTGAACCATTCTAGGCTGTCGTTCACTGACAATGTTGAAGTTTTATAGTTTTAACCAGCTCAGTTCTGGTCCAGGGAAAGCAAGAGAAGGGCTTAGAATCCCTATAGTGTGGAAACAGGCCATTTGGCCCAACAAATCCATACCAAAACCACCAAAGAGTATCCTACCCAAACCCATTCCCTTGTTACTCTACATTTCACCTGACGAATGTACCTGGCCTACACATCACTGAATACTTTGGGCAATTTAGCATGGCCAAGTCACCTAATCTGCACGTTTTAAGACTGTGGGAAGAAACCAGAGCACCCAAAGGAAATCCTCACAGACTCAGGGAGAATGTGCACGGGCAGGCTGGAATTGAACCCAGGTCCCTGGTTCTGTGAGGCAGCAGCACTGAGCCACTGTGCCACCACAATCTTAGGGTGCTGCAGAGAAAAATCATAGTAATATTCCTTGACACTCGACTGTTTCAGAAATGTAAAAATATAATGTCATAACCACTTGGAACTGAGATGAAAATAAGTTTTGTCATTGAAGGCATTGTTAATTTTCTGAATATTCGATCGAGAGAACTGTGGATGATCATTTGTTGTGTCTGGTTAAGAGAGGGATCAGAAGACTTTCAGATATGAAGGGAATTACCCTTAAAACCAAAGAGTTATGCAGCACAGTCACTAGTTCAAAAACAATCACTGAATTAATCATTACCAATTTCCAGCACTTAACCATCACCTGGTATGCCTTGGCATCTCAAGTGAACATTAAAATGTTTCTTTAGTGTTAAGAGGGTTTTTGCCTCTACCACCCTCAATGGTATTGAGTTCCAGATTCCTGCCACCTTCTGGGTGGAAAAATGTTTTTTTTTTCTAATGCCCTTCGAAATCTCTTGTCCCTTATCTTAAACCTGTGCCTCCTGGTCATTAATTCCCATAACAAGGGAAAAAAAGTTTCTTCCTGCCTACGGTCTCTGTGCTCCTCAAAATTTTTTTATATCTCAATCGTGCCCCCTTTCAATCTCCTCTCCTCTAAGGAAAACAAGATTAGAGTGATGCTAGAAAAGCACAGCTGGTCAGGCAGCATCCGAGGAGCCAGAAATCAACATTTCGGGCAAATACCTTTCATCTTAGAGCATAGAGTCATAGAGATGTACAGCATGGAAACAGACCTTCGGTCCAACCTGTCCATGCCGACCAGATATCCCAACCCAATCTAGTCCCACCTGCCAGCACCCGGCCCATACCCCTCCAAACTATTCATATACTGATCCAAATGCCTCTTAAATGTTACGATTGTACCAGCCTCCACCACATCCTCTGGCAGCTCATTCTATACATGTACCACCCTCTGCGTGAAAAAGTTGCCCCTTAGGTCTCTTTTACGTCTTTGCCCTCTCACCCTAAACCTATGTCCTCTAGTTCTGGACTCCCCGACCCCAGGGAAAAGACTTTGTCTATTTATCCTATCCATGCCCCTCATAATTTTGTAAACCTCTGTAAGGTCACCCCTCAGCCTCCGACGCTCCAGGGAAAACAGCCCCA
>NC_057721.1:76605866-76653376 GCF_004010195.1 Chiloscyllium plagiosum
CCCAGCACCGATCCTTGTGGCACTCCACTGGTCACAGGCCTCCAGTCTGAAAAGCAACCATCCACCACCACCCTCTGTCTTCTACCTTTGAGCCAGTTCTGTATCCAAATAGTTCTCCCTGTATTCCGTGAGATCTAACCTTGCTAATCAGTCTCCCAGGGGGAACCTTGTCGAAAGCCTTACTGAAGTCCATATCGATCACATCTACTGCTCTGCCGTCATCAATCTTCTTTGTTACTTCTTCAAAAAACTCAATCAAGTTTGTGAGACATGATTTCCCAAGCACAAAGCCATGTTGACTATCCCGAATTAGTCCTTGTCTTTCCAAATACATGCATATTCTGTCCGTCAGGATTCCCTGCAACAACTTGCCCACCACTGAGGTCAGGCTCACTGGTCTATAGTTCCCTGGCTTGTCTTTACTGCCCTTCTTAAACAGTGGCACCACGTTTGCCAACCTCTAGTCTTCCGGCACCTCACCTGTGACTATTGATCATACAAATATCTCAGCAAGAGGCCCAGCAATCACTTCTCTAGCTTCCCACAGAGTTCTCGTGTAAACCTGATCAGGTCCTGGGGATTTATCCAACTTTAATCGTTTCAAGACATCCAGCACTTCCTCCTCTGTAATCTGGACATTTTGCAAGATGTCACCATCTATTTCCCTACAGTCTATATCTTCCAAATCCTTATCCACAGTAAATACTGATGCAAAATATTCATTTAGTGTCTCCCCCATTTTCTATGGCTCCACACAAAGGCTGCTTTGCTGATCTTTGAGGGGCCCTATTCTCTCCCTAGTTACTCTTTTGTCCTTAATATATTTGTAAAAACCCTTTGGATTCTCCTTAATTCTATTTGCCAATGATATCCCTTGTCGCCTTTTTGCTCTCCTGATTCCCTCTTGAGTATACTCCTACTTCCTTTATCTTCCTGATGAAGGGCTTTTGCCCGAAACGTCAATTTTTTTCTGCTCCTCGGATGCTGCCTGGCCTGCTGTGCTTTTCCAACACCACTCTAATCTTGACTCTAATATCCAGCATCTGCAGTACCCATTTCTGTCTAAGGAAAACAACCTCAATCTGTCCAGTCCCTCTTCATCACTGAAATTCCCCAGCCCAAGGCAACATCCTAGGGCATCTCCTCTGCCCCTTCTTCAGTACTATCTCATCCCTCTATAGTTCAGATTCCAGAACTGCACACAATATTGTCTCTGCAGCCTACCCAACATTTTTTGCTGAACTGAGGGACCTGGGGACAGAAGAGGAAGGTGCAGCTGAGGTAGAAGAACAATCCCAATTGCACAAAATAGTGGACCAGGAAAATTGTAACAGGTGCAGCAATTTATGGGTTAGGAGCATAGGCTATCCATGAGTCTCGCTGAACTGATGGAAAAAGGTGTCACTAGTTTTCCATGTATTGAGTTGAACTGGATTAGCTTTATTGTCACTCAAATGAGTACAAGGAAAAGTTTATAAGTCACCAGTGATAGCACCATCTTGGGTACAGAGTACCTAGGTACAATCCTTGGTTGCAAAATTGAAAAATGAAGAAACAATAGCTGTATCCCAGCTATACACAGTATAACTCTCCGTCAGAAAAACACAAGAGCCCTTCAATGTACTTCCAGGGAGGGAATATGCTGCTCCAATTAGTCCTAGGCAACACGAGACTGTCCCATAATAGGATTTACAGTGAGCTGGGGATCATAGGATAGTCTATTTACTTACCATAGAACATAGAACATTACAGCGCAGTACAGGCCCTTCGGCCCTCGATGTTGCACCGCCCTGTCATACTAATCTGAAGCCCATCCCACCTACACTATTCCACGTATGTCCATTTGCTTGTCCAATGACGACTTAAATGCACTTAAACTTGGTGAATCTACTACCGTTGCAGGCAAAGCATTCCATACCCTTACTACCATAGAAAGCTGAATTAAAATAATATGGACACATTTAATGGAAGCTAGATATGTGCATGATGGGGGAGGGGACAGAAGGATAGTTTGATGAAGAGAAAAATAGTACAGACCAGAGTATTTAAATGGCCTGTTTCTGTGGTATAGGGTTCTAAGTAATATTTTTCAGGAATTTGTTGGCAAGACAACCTAAAGACAGGGATCATAATTATGAGATAGTCCTCAATAAATTCAGGAGAATTTTTTTAAGCAGAGAACAGTTGAATTGGTGATCTTATCAAAACAGACAAGACCTGAATGGGACTTGAGAGGGTGGAGAAAACGTTCTTATTCACAGAGGGAGAGAAACCTAAAACAGATAACAATGGCCATTTAATTTGTCCTAAATCATTGGGAAAATATTCGAATCCATTATAAAGGATATAATAGCTAAAAAAAACCTTTGAGTTAGGCTGAATTTTGATCAATAAAGGAGCCAGATATCATTGGTGCAGTCAGGCAGGTTGAACTGAGACCACAGCCAGATCAATCATAAATTTTTGTAATACGAAAAGCCTCAGAAATCCACAATGATCCAGTTCTGTTCCTAAGCCCTTTGAATGTGGAATTTTCTATTATAAGGAGTAGCTGAGATGAGAACCAAGGAATCATTGAAGGAAGCTAGGTAAATAAACTAGGAAACTATGGGCCTGGTGGTATTGTCGCTGGACTGTTAATCCAGAGACCCAAGTAATGTTCTAGGGACCTGAGTTCAAATCCTGCCACGAGAGATGGTGGAATTTGAATTCAATAAGAAATATGGAATTAAGGGTCGAAGGTTGGCCATGAACCCATTGCTACTTGTTGGATAAAGCCTATCTGGCTCGCTAATGTCCTTTAGAAAAGAAAATTGCCATCCTTACCTGATCTGACCTACATGTGACTGGAGACTCACAGCAATATGGTTGACTCTTAACTGCCCTCTGAGCAATAGGGATTGAGCAATAAATGCTGGCCTAGCCAGTGACATCCTCATCCAATGAATAAAAATAAATAAATATGGGAGACAGGAATAGATGATGTGGTGACAGAATATGATGAAGCAGAGATGGTAATGCTGATTGTGGGCTAGCTGGTGTTTCTCTGCTTGTGTTCCATTGATCAGTCTGCATTTTGAGTGAGCCCCTTTTTTATTTTAAATGTAATTTAGAGGAAGTGTAACTATCCTTCAAAGGCAGCGGTTTGCATTCCTTTTATTTGCACCTTCACTTTCCTAATGACATCGACTTCAATTTGTGTTCTCAACTCAAACAAAGTGATTAAATCAAATTATTATGAGGGAAGCAGCTTTGGCATTGTTTTAATAATGAAATGGTTATCATGCTAATCTAATTATTTCAGGGTCATTAGAGGGGTATAATGAAGCTAAATGCCATTCCATCTTTTCGCTGTTGTTCTTCCAATGAAGTTCAGGTCATTAAGACATTATCTCATTTTGTAAACTGAATGGTACCTTTCAGGAGATTATTTTGGGATTGTAAGTGCTCATTAATGTCTTGGAGATTTTTAAAATTTTATTCATTCATGATATCTGGGCATCATAGGCTGGGCCAACATTCATTGCTCTTCCCAAGTTACTCTTGAGAAGGTGGTGGTGAATTGCCTTCATGAACCAGCACAGTACATGTGCTGTGGGTAGACCCACAATGGCATTAGGGAGAGAATTTCAGAATTTTGACTCAGTGACACAGAAGGAACTGTGATATATTTTCCAAGTCGGTAGTCCTGTGACCGGCAACGTTAGCTCTACTTTCTCTCCACTGATGCTGCAAGACCTGCTGATTTTTCACAGCAATTTATGTTTGTTTCTAATTTCTGGCACCTGCTACTCTTTGGGTGTTTTTCTTCCTTTCTAAATGGAAGTGGTTGTGAGTTTGGAAGGTAAAGTCCAAGGATCTTTGGTGAATTTCTGCAGGGCACCTTGTAGATGGTACACACCGCTGCTACTGAGCGTCAGAGGTGGAGGGAGCAGATGTTTGTAGATGTGATGCCAGTCAAGCGGGCTGCTTTTCCTTGATGGTGTCAAGGTTCTTGAGTGTTGTTGGACCCATCCAAACAAGTGGGGAGTATTCCATCACACTCCTGAGTTGGTTAAAAATCACACCAACACCAGGTTATATTCCAACAGGTTTAATTGGAAGCACTAGCTTTTGGAGCGCTGCTCCTTCATCAGGTGGACAGCCACCTGGTGAAAGAGGAGGGCTCTAATAGGCAGTGCTTCCAAATAACCTGTTGGATTATAACCTGGTGTTGTATGATTTTTAACTTTCTCCACTCCCGTCCAACACCGGCACCTCCATATCATGGCTCCTGACTTGTGCCTTGTTCATGGAGATAGGTTGAGGGAGTCAGCAGGTGAGTCACTTGCCACACTATTCCTAGCCTCTGACCTGGTCTTGTATTTGCATGGATAGTCCAGTTCAGTTTCTGGTCTATAGTAATCTCCAAGGGTGTTGTCTTCATAAATTGTTAAATCATCTGCATATTTGATATTCCTACATATACAGGGGCAGATATTGTCCTCTCTTCTCCAAAGGAAATGAAAAAGTACCTCAGGGGATACATAAAGTTGCCATAGTCTTACCAGACCATCGGGCTGCTCCTTCACTTGAGAGGGATGACTGGTGGTGGCTTAACCTAAGGATCACCACACCTCAGGAGAGGGGGAGAAGGCACATCCTTCATAGTAACCCCAGCTGGTGTGGGAATTGAACCCACGCTGTTGGCTTTGTGGATCAGTTACCTCGTAAACTGAGCTAACTGAAACACAAAGTTAGATTCAGTTTTGTCCAAACTCACTGCCATCCCATGCCATACCCTTTGCTCTCCCCCCTCTCTACAAACTCATCTAGTATCTACCATGGACATAGCTTGAGACGTGATGACATCATACAATTTAATGTCTGTTAATTATATCATTACACCATTAATTTCCCATTCGTGTTAATAAAAATTCCTTCAACCAATCCCTTATGCAGATATTTGTATTCTAAACTCTTTGATAGATTTGGCAGTTCTTTTATAGCTTTGACAATTTCAATGAACTCATCCATATTTTTGCCACATCCTTGCTTACCTTTTGTAATCCCAAAAGGTAATAGACCCATGGGAGAGACCAAGTGGAATTATCACTAGGCTATTAATCCAGAGACTCAGGTACTTGGGACCTGGGTTTAAACCCTGTCTTTGGAATCTGAATCCAATTTTTAAAAAAAATCAGGAATCAAGATTGTAATGGTGATGATTGTTGGAAAAACTCCATCTGGTTGTCCAATGCCCATTAGGGAAGAAATCTGCCAGCTCTAGCCAGTCTGGCCTACATGTGACTCCAGACACACAGCAGCATGGTTCACTCTTCACTCCTCTCTGAAATGGCCTAGCAAACCATTCAATACTAACAATTATATGTGGACTACAGAGGCAATAATGTATCTCCCCACCACCTTCTCAAGAGACAGACTATAAACACTGGCCCAGACAGCATCGCTCATAATCAATGACTGATAATTAAAAACTCACCTGCAGAGCACCAGAGTCACCTTAATGCAGCAGATCTCACTTCCTCTTACTCAAGGAAGAAACAAACCATAGGTCTATCTCCCCTGACAAATCAGGTATCCTGGTTGTCCAAAAGAAACTCATTGAAAGCAATCTGATCAGCTTTGCACACTCCAGTTTCTAGACAGTGGGGATACCAAAATCGGGTTTAAAATAGAGATATCCAAATATTTACATGGGAACCATCCTTATGCGTGATGCCCAGAGCGTCTCCACTGTGTAAATTGAAAATTATGCATGCAGGGGAGGAGCTTATGGTAGTTGCTCTGTCCGCTGCTTGTAGGAAAGTCATTAACATATCCAATAAAGAATACAGCAGAAATGCCTTTGTCCATTGTGTGGCAATAAAGTGGGACTGACAACTGCAGTGTGTGGTTCAGGTGTATATCACAGATATATTTAAGAAGAGGCTAGGAAAGTGTACGAGGGAGACAGGAATAGCAAAATATCCAGAAAGAGTCAGGTAAGGAGGGCCTTATGTGAAGCCACCAGAGTAGTGGATTATTCTGCACTTGAATCTGTTTACTAAATATGGACTTCCGAATTTAAACGCCCATCACCTGATTGTTACCCTGAGACCTTTCATGGACTGAATTATTTTCAGGAAATACATAGACATTAAATGGCTACAGTGGTGTGTTTGATTTATTGCAGTCACATGTACCTAAGTACAGTGAAAAGTTTTGTTTTGTGAGCAGTACAGGCTAATCATAACATATGATGTGAACACAGTGAGGCATACAAAATTACAGTTTCACAGGAGGTGTGCAAAAGCAAGATGACCATTAGATTTCAAATATGAGAGATCTAATATGCAGTTTAATAGTACCAAAGATGAAGCTGTTCTTGAATCTGTCGGACATGTGTTTAAGCTTTTGTCTTGACATCCTGGTGGAAGAGATTAGAAGAGATTATAACTGGGTGGGAGGGATCTTTGATGATGTTGACTACTTTTCCACGGCAATAAGAAATGTCGATGGAGTCCATGGATGGGAGGTTGGCTTGCATGATTGTTCACAACTCTGTAGTTTCTTATAGTTCTGGACATACCAAGTTGTAATGCACCCAAATAGAATGCTTTCTACGGTGCATCTGTAAAAATGGGATGAAAGATTATCAGGAGATATACAGCAATCTAGAAACAAACACAGAAATTGCTGGAAAAGCTCAGCAGGGCTGGCAACATCTGTGAAGAGAAATTAGACTTAACGTTTCAGGTCTGGTGACCCTTCCCCAGAACCAATAGTAGCTAGGAAAATGTTGGTTTTTAAGCAGACCATAGGGTGGGGAGAAGGTATAAGGATTAAATGATAGGTGATTGGGGATAGAGCCCAAAGAAGGCAGGCTTAGAAACAAAGTCAGGGTTGGATCTGAGCACATGGAGTGCAGTTGTTTCTGGGGGAGATAGGTTGGAATGGGTGTGGGGGGGGGGGGGGGCAGAGAAATTGAGGCAACCAATGTCACATCGACAGTTCTCAATGAACAGGTCAAGTGCAGGTAGAAGGCCAAAGGGAGGGGGCCAGAGGGAGAATATTGGAGGTGGGCGAAGGGGTCTTCGGGAGTGGAAATGACTCTTGTCCAAAGAAATGGGCACAGCGGTGAAGACAATTGAAGAAGGGTTTGAGGTTGTGTTGTGCTTGAAATTCATTACTTTGGGGGCACAGAGTCATACAGTCATACAACATGGAAACAGACCCTACGGTCCAACCAGTCCATGTCGAACTTAATCACAAACTAAACTAGTCCCACCTGCCTGCTACTGGCCCATATCCACCTAAATCTTTCCCATACATATACTTCTCCAAATGTCTTTTAAACGTTATAATTGTACCTGCATCCACCCTCTGTGTAAAATATTTGTTTCTTATGTCTTTTTTAAAATCTCTCTCCTTCCCAGAACATTCAGCATCGGAGAGTGGAAGGTTAGGAGGAATGGTGAATATGGGACAGGAGGTGGGGTTGAGGAGAGTTGAGGTTAAAATCAGATCAGCTATGATTATATTGAATTGCAGAGCAGACTCAAAAGATTGAGTGACCTAATCTCTACCTTTTTCGTATGGTCACCTGACCAAAGATTGCATCAACCAAAGTCATTTGTATTGAGATTATAGTTTTTTTAAAAGTTATTGAAACCACACAACTGAGATGAACAAAGTAGTTTCTATGTCCTGTTTTAGATCATACTCATAAGATAACTTCAGGTATTGGGAAATGAAAGGCTCACCCATCAGTTCGTCAGCTGGAAAGACAATGGAGCCAGATTCTGGAAAAAACCGTGAGCTGTATTATAACAACTAGCAGCAGAATAGAGAGAAAGAACATGGAATGAAGGATTGCTCTCTCTCTCTCTCTCTTTCTTTCCATGTTGTCCATCACATCAAAAGATAATTCCTGGTATAAAAGTAAATTGGGAACATAACCATTCACCTCTTCACTGATTTCAGCATTGAAGGGCTCAAATCTTTTTTGCTGCCATGCAACTTCCCCAGAACAACAATTAGACCACATGGGCAAATTTATCCCAGGTCAGTCTTGTGGAGTGTGGAATTTTCCTGACTCTGCCTTGTCAACTCGCATCCACAATTCAAGCTAGATTCACCATTTCAGGGATAAACCCAATAAAAGTTGAACTCCATGTTTCCCTGGGTGCCTACTACTGATGTTCAAGTGTTTCTGTTTCTGATATTTCCTGATCATATTCTTGCCTTGCCCTGATCGAATATCAGATCAGTGAGCTCGAAATGGCTAGGTGATGGAAGGTGATAGTTAACTCTGCATCTGAAGTATCCTACACAGGGATCACATTCCAGGGCATGATGTTCTTTTGGTATGTGAATCCTCTTGCATACAAAAATCAAAATACAACAGATTCTGGGAATCTGAAATGAAAGCAGGAAGTGCAAGGGAAATTCTGCAAGTGTGTCAGTACCTGTAGAGAGAGAGAACAGAATCAATTTTTGGAATGGCACAGAGTGGCACGGTGGCTCAGTGGTTAGCACTGCTGCCTCACAGCACCAGGCAGTTTCATTGCCACCCTTGGGACGTTGTCTGTGTGGAGTTTGCACATCCTCCCTGTGTCTGCATGGGTTTCCTCCGGGTGCTCCGGTTTCCTTCCACAGTCCAACGATGTGCAAGCTAGGTGGATCAGCCATGCTAAATTGCCCATAGTGTTTAGAGATTAGGTGCATTAGTCAGGGGTAAATATAGAGTAATAGGTCTGGGCAGGTTACTCTTCAGAGGGTCAGTGTGGACTTGTTGGGCCAAAGGGCCTGTTTCCACACTGTGGGAATTCTAATTCTAATTCATATGTTCAACTATGGTGGCTCAGTGGTTAGCACTGCTGCAGGTTAGATGGATTGACCATGTTAAATTGCCCACAGTGGGTCAGGTGGATTAGGCATGGGAAATGCAGGGTTACAGGGATGCGGTTGTGTCTGGGTTACAGGGATGCTGTTCACAGGGTTGGTGTGGATGAGCCTGCTTCCAATCTGTAGGGATTCTTTTGGACTTGAAAACGTGAACTCTGTTTCTCTCACCACAGATGCTGCCAGACCTGCTGGTTTTCTCCAGCACTTTCAGCTTTTATTTCAGAGTTCTCCCGCATAGTTTGGACAGTTGGCAGACCAACAAATCTCACAGAGCTTGATTGATTTTCTGCTAAATTGACCTCATCCATTTGGTGGTCTTGAGCATCAAATATCAGAAGTCTCCTTCAGTCGCTAAATTCCAACTATAGTTTTGACTGGCTTAACAACTTCACAAAGCACTCTAGTCTTTAAGATGATTTTCTTGACAAGTTAATGGAGGAGTTGGAAAGAGCATTACACTAATCAGCTTATGGCCTCTGGCTGCTTACTTAAAAAAAACTAATCTCATTGTAAGAGCACTCAGCAATAAGAGAGTGTCACATTATATATGCTATTTTTCTTATTTTTAATCTACCAAAGCAGTAGGTCTCTCACCACCTTGCACTCACAATTACAATTGACCATCTCAAAAAATAAAACTCAGAAGAAAATCAAAGATCTTGCACATTTCTTTTGCTACTTTGTTCTATTCCTGCTTTTAGCTTCCTTCTTTTTCGCTGCTGAGGTGTCGGCTCTGACTCGGAGTATAGGACAAGATTCCAACTACAAAGGGTTGTCCAGCTTATAGGATGGTGAGGTTGTGATGGGGATTCTGAGTTAGCTGGTCAGAGTGATGTCCCTTCCTGGATGGACTCTCACCCCACTTTAGTCAGCAGTATGTTGAATCTTCACTCCAGATTTACACTGCATCTTCAGCATCTGTGCACAGTATTCCCACAAGTAGAAGATATCGCAGTGATATATCCAACAGGAAGTGAGGAGAAAAGTCTTTACTTAGAGTGGTTAGACTGTGGCAGACATTACCATGTGGAGTGGTTGAAGCCAACAGCGTTGATGAATTTAGGAGGAACATACATGAGAGAATGTGTACACTTTGGTCTTTTCTTTATTGACAGGATGTGACAAATGGAGTCCCACAGGATCTGGGCTGGGACCTCAACATTTTACAATGTACATCAATGAAATAGATTGGGGTGATCAGTAAAGACATTGTAACTAAATTTCGCAGATAAATAAGAAATTATGTTGGGAAAAAGACATAAGGACATTGCGGACAGATATAGATAGGTCGAGCGCGTGGGCAAAAATGCTGACAGATGTGCTGCGACAAAATGTTATGTTGCTCACTTTGGCAGGAAGAAAGAAAAAGAATGGAGAATAACAGCTGAAATCTGAGGTGCAGAGGGATTTCAGTGTTTCTGTGCATTAGTCTCAAAACACGAGCATGCAGGTTTAGGGGAGTCGCTGTCCTAGTGATATTATTGCTGGACTGTTAATCCTCAGATGTTGCCTGACCTGCTGTGCTTTTCCAACACCCCACTGTTGACTGTTAATCCAGAAAGCCAGATAATGTTCTGGGGGCCTGGGTTCAAATCCTACTGTAGCAGATGGTGGAATTTGAATTAGGTAAAATAAATCTGGAATTAAGAGTCTAATGATGACCATAAAACCATTGTTGATTGTCAGGAAAGTCTATCTGGTTCACTGATGCCCTTCAGGGAAGGAAACCTGCCATTTCTATCTGGTTGGGACTACATGTGACTCCAGACCCACAACAATGTGGTTGACTTTTAAATGTTCTCTGGGCAAATTGAGGATGGACAATAAATGCTGATCTAGCCAGCATTGTCGTCATCCAATGAATGAATTTGCAAAAACAAGTTACAGCATGTAACCAAGAAGGTTCGTGTGTCAAGAGGAATTAAAGATAAAAGACAGATTGTTATGCTTCAGTTTTATAAAGCATTAGTGAGTCCATTTCCTGAACTATGTATGCAGTTTTGGTCTTCTTATTTAAGGAAGGATGCTAATGCATCGATGCTAGTCATAAGGGGGAAGATAATGGCCTAGTCGTATTGTTGTGGGACTGTTAATTCAGAGACTCATGTTCAAATCCTGCCACAGCAGATGGTGGAATTTGTATTCAATAAAAATCAGGAATTAAGAGTCTAAGGGTGATCATGAATCCATTGCTGATTACTGGGGGAAAAAAACCCATCTGGTTCCCTGCTATCTTTTAGGGAAGGAAATTACCATCCTTACCTGGTCTGCCCTATGTGTGACTCCAGACCCACAGCAATGTGGTTGACTCTTAACTACCCTCTGGGCAATTAGAGATGGGTAATAATGCTGTCTGGTCAGTATCACCCTCATCCCATGGATAAATCAAAAAAATAGGTTTACTAGACTGCTACCTGCTGGAATGAATGGGTTTTCTTACAAGGAAAGGTTGGATTGACTATGTTTCATGAAAATAGCATTACTGCTCCCTGATGAGTGATGATCCTAAGCCCTTCTCATTGTTTCTTTCAGTATTGAGTGAAAATAGCACACTCAGGTCATTGAATACAGCCTGAAATATAAGTGAAGATGGTGCTAACGCAATTAAGTTTCTTGTGCATTGTTTAAGCAAGTGGCCCATCCATGTATTTTGAAAAAGTGATGCCTCCCTGACAGAAATATTCCATTATATTGAGTTGCATAGATTTTACAGAACAAAATCATTCCTTTTCGCCCAACTGGACACGGTCAGCATTTTTGCTTCACATGAACTTTATTTCGTTTTATCAAAACTTCCCTCTGCTACTTATCTCAGTTTCTTTTACATGCAGGTATGGATCATATCTCCATTTCACCATGTGGAAACAAAACACAAATTGCCAGAAAAGCTCAGCCAGACTGACAGTACCTGCAGGGAAAAATCAGAGTTAACGTTTCGGGTTCAGTGACCCTTTCTCGGAACTGATTTTAGCGAGGAGAAAAGGTGCTTTTTATGCAGAAGATAGGTTTGAGGGAGGGGGTAAAGATTAAATGAAAGGTGGGAATAGAGCACAAAGAGAGAGAAGAGCAGTTGGACAGACAAAGAACTGGATAACCATCAATCTGGGAGGGTGGATTGCCGCTAATGGAGACAATTGATGGCTCACCATGGGGAAAGATTCCCAGTCTCACCATTCCCACTTTCCCCTGAATTCCTGGTTAGATACTCATGACAATCTTACATTTGTGGCCTCTAATTCTTAGCATGTACCTTGTAAGTTTACATCATGACATCAACACCACAATGAGGTCCCCTTTCTAGCAGAGAATAGGGCTCCAGCCTGTTTATGATTTTGCACCAGTTATATCATTGCAGTTATGGCATCTCTCTTGGAAATTAGTTTTGCATTACTTTCATGTTGTAGATATACTGTAATTGAGTAATTAGCTGCTGTTGCATCACATAGTTTAGCAACAACCCAGCAGATAGAACACAAAACCACTGTAAAGTGACATGGTTGGACTTTAAAGGTGTGGCAGAAAATGAAGATTGCTTAAAAGGGGGATACTATGGTTTTAAGTGATGAGGAAAGAATATGTTTAAGCAGAAAGTGTGATGTGGTGTGTGTTGACTTCAACAAGGAGGATATGGCAAAGGAGGTAAATTCAGAGGGAGACAAGAGAAACAAGTTCTGAGGTGCTGTCACCATGGAAGTATTAACAAAGTAAAAACAGAACAGTCAAAGTGCTATGCTTTTTTAATTGAACCAACCGTAAAATGAGCCTGAGATATGGGCCACTTAACCAGTAGAGTGCAAGCTAAGAGCTGAAGCATTATGCTGAGAGAGAAAGCAAACCAAGATTTTGAATAGCAAAACGTTCTTTAAAAACAAAGCCATCAAACTGTGCTGCAAAATGACAGAGCCATTTTTAAAGCTTCAGCCATGCAAGCTTGTGTTGTTAAAAAAAGAGATCATCTGATTTGTAGAGTTTGGAACGATGTTTGGGATCCTTAAGACTACTTATTATCCACAGTATCTTCAAAGCAAAAGACCTCCAAGAGGAAAAGACGCTATTCTCTGGGTCAACTCACAATCATATAAGTACTGCAAAAGTGAGAGCTAAACATACATTAAATTGTTTTATTCAGTAAGTTATTTTTTCTCTGGTTTTCAAATTGATGAATTCAATGCTGTGGAAAAGCAATTTGCACCCAGTGTCAGCAGCAACATTCTGGTGCAGAATCATTAAGGGACGAAGCATCTCATGATTGTCTTCATCAGGCACCTTCCAGGTAGTTGCTTTGTAGATTGAATGCAGATTTTAAGATGTCGCAATTACATTTACATGAGTGAAGAAATAGGAAGTGAAAAAGTTCAATTCTCACTGTGCTAGATTCAGATTAAGGAATAATTGAGAAACCAATTTTATGCAAAAAAAATCAATTTATATTATGAAACTATGTTCTTTTGGTTATGTAAAAAATGCTAAAATTGCAAAGGCACAGAAAAAAGCTGTACAGTGATTACTTTCAGAGTGGCCAACTCTCCCAGATGGCCAGGCTTGTTAAAGATTAAACCCCTAGGTATTGCTGCAATAAAAAGCCTTTTTCAATTTTCTTTCAGCATGTTTGTTCACTCATTATAAAAATATTAGAAATGAGGCAGCAAGATAAGGTTGGAAGAGTGAGATTGTACAATAAAAACATCAGGAATATATTCAGATAGGATGGGTAACTTGAGTCATACAGAGTTTTTATAGTTGTATTTACATAATCACAATGCTAAAAGGCTGGGTTTTTTTCCTACCTATTACTAACTGCTTTATACACAAGCTTGAGATCATAACTCTAGGATTATTAAAAGTCATCAATTTCTCTTCTCTCACCTTCTCTGGCTCTTCAATTCCCTTTCCTTGACTTCCCTGTTTCCATTTCTGGGGATAGGCTATTAGCCAATATCCATTACAAACCCACTGACTCCACCTCCTTGACTATGCATTCTTACACCTGGCTTCCCACAAGGACTGCATTCCATTCTCCCATAGTCCTTTGGTGTCTGTTTCATCTGTTCCAGCGCTGACAATGTCCATTGAGGTCCCTCTGTTTTTATACTCAACCAATGACACCCTTCCATTGTGTTCAGCCAGGACTTCAGCTGTGTCAAATCCATCTCCTGGATTTCTGACCCCTTGACCTCTCTCCCAGGGCAACGATAGGGCTTCTATTGTCCTTTTCCATCATTCTCTTCACTGCATTCAAAGGATCATCCTTGTCGATTTCTGCAATTTCTAGCTCTACAACTCAACACATTTCCTTCTCCCTCCATTGTCAGCATTCCACAGGAACCATTCCCTCTGTGATCTGCATGTTCACTCTTCCATCACTTTCAACAGGTCCTCAGACTCCTTTGGAGTGCCACAACATCTTCCCACACAATTGTAGAAGATCTAATAATTGCAACTTTTTCTGCCCCGTCATCCAGGGTTCCAAACACCCCTTCCATGTGTAGCATTAGTTTGCTTGTATTTCTTTTAATCTATGTCACTGCATTCACTGTTCACATTGACAAGGCCAAATGTAGACTGGGTGATTGCTTTGTAGAACACCTCTGCTCTATCTGTAAGAAATCCCCCAACTTTCCAGTTTCTTGCCATTTCAACAAACCACTTTTCTCTCACACTAACATTTCAATCCTGGGCCTGCTGCAGTCTCTCAGTGATGCTGAATGTAGTGAATGAATGACATTTTCTGCTCGGATACTTTATAGCCTCTAGCACTCAACATTGAGTTCAACAGCTTCAGAGATTCTGTCCTCAATATTGACTACAATCACCATCTAATGTATTGTATTGACTTAATTCTCAGCAAAGCCAAACCATTTGCTCCTTCTCATATCTATCACTCAAATTTCTTTTTCTATTTTATTACAATTAGCGCTCTCTTTGTCTTTATCTTGGGTACGTTACCATCTACTCCAATCACTCTGCCTGGCCCACTAACTAAAGCATGAAAACCATGATTTTCCAGTCCTTTTCAATTCTGAAGAAGAGTCATATCAGACCTGAAACATTAATTTTGTTTCTCTCTCAACAGATACTGCGAGACCTGCTGAGTTTCTCCCTGTTTTTATTTCAGCTTTTGAAACCTGCTGTATTTTGCATTGATTTACCACAGTGTGATCATGCTTGATTGTACTGTTCCATCACATTGATTAGCATCTTAATGTTTAGTAGCCAGGGCTATCTACAATCAATAGCATGTTGGCTTAATACTAGTTGTGTCCATGGAATCATACTGGAAGTGAAAGTCAATGGGTTAGATCTTATTTGAGTGGGTCATTTTGCAATATACGCTGTAGCTGGGCATTTCCTGAACCTTTCAGTTCAGTTGCTGCCGTTTTCTAGAAGAATGCTATGGTGAGGCGAACAGGGCATTTAAAAAAAAACTGAAAGAACTGTGTATGCTGTCAATCAGAAGTTGCTGGAAAAGCTCAGCAGGTCTGATGCATCTGTGCAGAGAAATCAGAGTTAATATTTTTAGTCTGTTGTTCCTCAGTTCTGGCAGGACCTATTTTCCATACCACTTTGGAGGCTGAGGGGTGACCTTATAAAGATTGATAAAGTCATGAGAGGTATAGATTAGATTAGATTCCCTGCAGTGTGGAAATAGGCCCTTCAGCCCAACCAGTCCACACCGACCCTCCGAAGAGTAACCCACAGACCCATTCCCCTCTGACTAATGCACCTAACAATATGGGCAATTTAGCATGGCCAATTCACCTGACCGGCTCACCTTTGGACTGAGGGAGGAAACCAGAGCACCCGGAGGAAACCCACGCAGACACGAGGAGAATGTGCAAACTCCACACAGACAGTCGCCCGAGGCTGGAATCGAACCTGGGTCCCTGGTGCTGTGAGGCAACAGTGTTATGGGGCAAAGAGTCATGGTTTTTTTCCCGAAAGTAGGGGAATCCACAACAAGGGGGCATCAGTTTAAGGTGAGAGGGGAAAGATTGAAAAAAGGCCTGAATGAGAACTTTTTTAGACAAAGGACGATGTGTGTATGGAATGAGCTGCCAGAAGAGGTGATGGAGGCTGCTACAACTACAACATTTAAAAGGCATCTGCTTGTGTATATGGGTTTAGAGGGATATGGGCCAAATACTGGGACTAGATTAATATCCAATTGGCAAGGACAAGTTGGTCCGAAGGGTCTGTTTCTGTGCTGTACATCTCTGTGATTCTGTGACCACCAATGGCTCCCTTTCACCATTGAGGTACAAGGATTGTGAAAGAGAAACAAAAGAGAAGAAAGATGCATTAGAAAATCAGGCCCAGGAAAGGAAATATGAAGAGAGGGAAGAAATATGAGATGAAGAGAAGGAGAAAGAAACAAAACCTAAAGGAGATGTGATATTAAACAAAGTAAAATATTATTCCCTTTTAAAATCTCCAACAACTGTTCATTCTGTGAGAGAATGAGATTCAATAGTCGGAATTGTTCATACTTTGTCACAGGCATATATTTTACAATTATTATGTTGATTAATACGATTTGGAGGTGCTGATATTGGATTGGGATGGATAAAGTTGTGTCATGCAATTTTTGACCATATTGATAAAGGAGTCCTGAATGACTGGACCATGTGTGTCATTTTGAATGGATAACTAAGATGCATATCCAAAATATTGTTCAGAATAACTGGGAGACTCAAAGGAAAATGTTGTTGGTATGAAGTAATAGGAAGGGTGACATAAATTCATCAACAAGGACTACACAACTACAATTCATGCCATGCCTATGGGCGATTTGTACAATAGTAGAAGTGCAGGTTATTAACTTGCTATTTGTTTTCCAGTCTGATCAAAGCCATTGTGTTCAGGGGAGAGCACTAGCAGCAAATTAAAAAAACAAATCAAAAATTCAATGTGCGGGAGATTGGAGGCACAATGATTTCATGTTGTGATTTTAAATTCTGATCATCAACTGAGCATATATGCCATGGTGAGAGAGGCATTATAATCAATGGACCAGTTCTAACAATCCAGTAGGTTATCAGAAAGAATACCAATGCCATGATTTCTGTTTCTCTGTTTGCAGATTACTCCAGCTGTGGACAGTGACTTTGGCAGCTACAACTGCACAGCCAGTAACCAGATAGGAACCAGGTCTCAGGAATTCACCCTTGTTCAAGCTGGTAAGTGGAAGTGTTTCACAGAATCACTTTTGCTCTGTTCAACAAACATTGATTTTGATAATGGGAGCTGATGAAAGAAAATGTGTGCCAGCCACGGATAAAAATTTTGAAAGATGCAACCCTGTCAGATTTGCTTAACAATTGCCATGAGTTGCAATTTTCCTTGTTTTTCATCATTCGCACATTGCAGTTGTAAGGAAAGTCATGCAGTTATGGATTTCTGTACTTCCTCTCTTCCTTTAGGAGGAGATGCAAGAGTTGGACTGGGGTGGACAAGGTCAAAAATCAAATGACTCTAGGGTATAGTCCAACAGGTTTATTTGGAAAGTACAAGCTTTTGGAACTGAACACTAAAAGTTTGCAATTTCAAATAAACCTGTTAGACTATAACCTGGTGTCATTTGATTTTTGAACTTTAACAGGAAGCAGTAGGATATGGTTATTTAATTATATTCGTAATTCAAAGTCACAGATGAATGCTCTGGCAATTTCAATCCCACCATAAGCAGAAAGAGAAAACAGAGTGCTAATGGGATAATGGAGTGATTGAGATGTGAACTTGGTGTAAATGATTTGTATGAAAAAAGATAAAATGCTGAGAACAAAGCTAAAACTTGACCAAATTTTGAGAAGCTTCTTTTTCTTTATTCTTTCATGGGATTGTGGGTATAAATACCAAAGTCAGCATTTGTTGCCCATCCTTGGTTATCCTTGAACTGAGTGGCTTTCAGAGGGCAGTTGAAAGTCAATCATGATATTGTGAATCTGGGATCATACATAGGCCAGACTGGGTAAGGATGGCAAATTTCCTTCCCTTTTGGGCATTACAGAAACTGATGGTTTTCTATAACAATGAATGATTCATTTGTGATCACCATTACTGAGACTAGCTTTCAATTTCAAACTTAATTCCACCAGGAGGTGGCAAGTGTGATGGAATTACTGATACCCACCTGCACCACACATATCCCCCATGAAAGGCAGTGTTGCATAAAGGATCATGTTGACAAATAATTACGGTTCAAAGTGAGAGGGAATCGGGCCCATGCCTTTTTGCAATCTATGAGTTCTTGGATTGTCTTTGTGAATTGTGGCCTGCCAGTGCCATGTTTAATATTGTCTCTAACTATTTCTGCTTCAAGGAGATGACTTGTCTGTAATTACCAATGACATGGTCAAGGTTGCTTGTGATTGGGATCGGGGACCTACATTGTTGGTTGCTGCCTGCATTTCCCATGCAGGATTCAATGATTACAGATGTATTCAACCTGTACTTTACAACCTCCAGATAAATGCAAACGCCTCTTAAAGGGCCTCAAATATCATGTACTCTGACTGAAAAAATAAACCACTTACTCTGCTCGCACCAAGTGTGATTGCTGCCATTTTCCATTTCCATTGCGCATTTATGACTTGAAAGAAGATGGAAGGTTACATCAGCTTACACTTGGCAGAGTGAGTCTCAGGCTTAGCCTAATAGTCAACATCCCCTGCACCAAGAACCTCCAAGTTCTTTTCTTCGTTACACTTCCTGTCCATCCCATCAGTACTGAGCATCCCCTCATTTCCTCCTTCACCGCCTCTCAAGTCTTTCATTTAATGCTTCGCCTCCCATCTTTGGCTTGCATTTTCGCCATGCCAACCGTCATGGTGTACTGCTCTCCCATTAAAGCCAGGGCAGTTTTCACCATTGATATCACCTCCTACGGTAACCAATATTCTCCAACTCACTATCATCTCCCACCCTTGTATGTACAGTTGCACTCTGTCAGTTACTGACCCCCTAGCAACCCAATATGCTGCCTCAAATCCTGACAGATAAGTCCTCCAGATTGGCTAGCACAGCAGTGTTCCAAAATAAGTCACCCTTGACTTTTATTGAGCAAGTCCCCACCCCTCTCAACCAACATGGCCAGGCAGTGCTGACTGAGGAGTGACTGGGCCGCTGACTCATTTCTGTGCAGCTGCCTGACAGACTTACTGGGAAACCCCGGACTGGTTGAAAGCGACTTCTGAGAGCAACAGTGACCCACTCCCTGGACTGCAATGATAAGGAATTTCTAAACCAGACCATGCCACAAGTGGCTGACTGACCATGTGCAAGCCCCTGGGGTGAGTTTGGACATTGGGAGAAAGTAAGGACTGCAGTTGCTGGAGATCAGAGTCGAGAGTGTGGTACTGAAAAAACACAGCAAGTCAGGCAGCATCCGAGGAGCAGGAGAATCAATGTTTTGGGCCTAAGCTCTTCATCAGGAATGACACTGGACGTTGCCTAACTGTTCATTAACAGAGCCAGTGCTCTCTGACTGATGACAGTTGTCCGTGACGTGATGAAGGACTAACCCACTTAGACTTTGAGTTATGGCCATTGGTTGATGCATCTACAGTTCTTTTGTTGCATAAGCTGTTATGCTGTAGGTGTGAGATTAATTCAGGCTTATGCCATACAGCAACATTGCCATCTCCTTGACTGACTCATATCAAACTGCCTACCTTTATTTCTGTGCTAAATAGCCAGGCAACACAGAAGTACTATGATGTAGAATGATATGAAAGAGTACAGAAAGGCAAGACATCTGAGCATCCAACTAGGCACAATTTGATTGAGGGTTCAGAGAGTGCGTAAGGAGCTGGGAGGGGTAGGTTGTTTCAGTCAATGAGCTTGGGATTTGCCACTGCCCACAAAATGGCCTGGTAGCAGAACTGAAATGAAAAATATGTGCTAGTGCTCTGCAAAATGCAAGAGGGGAGTGTCGAATTGTATTCTAAGTGACTCAGTGATGTGCTATGATGATTCGCTGAGACTGGGACCCTGAAGAAATATGTCGAGCCCCTTCCCAAAACAATTCAATGCCTTGGCCTCACCACTTTCTTTTTGCAGAGAATTCCACAGGCTCACCACACTCTGGGTGAAGTAACTTTTCTTCATCTCAGTTCTAAATGGCCGACCTGGATCCTTAGATTACAACCCCTGGGTTCTGGACTCCCTGATCATCAAGACCGTCAGGAGTGTCCCTCCCTTCCAGTGATTCTCAGGGGATACACCCAAGTGGAAAAGGTTGCCTAAACCTGGCCTCTCCTCCTGATGAAGGGCTCATGCCCTGAAACGTCGATTCTCCTGCTCCTCGGATGCTGCCTGACCTGTTGCCTTTTGCCAACGTCACAATTTTCGACTGTCCCACATATGCCCCACCTCACAGGTTCAAAACATCTGTCAATCAATAAAATGCCATTGTTTCAAGGGTCAGTGGAGACAGATTCACTTTTGATATCCTCTCCATCTCCACATTACAAAAGAAATGCAGAAATTGTTGGAGAAACTCAACAAATTTGGCATATCTGTTGAGAGAAAGCACAGCTAATGTATCAAGTCCAGTGACACTTCTTCAGAACTGGGCCACTGGACCTGATATGTCAACTCTGTTTCTCACTCCACAGATACTGCTGTACCTGCGAAGTTCATCCAGCAGTTTCTGCTTTTTATTCCAGATTTCCAGCATCTGCAGTCCTTTGTGTTTTTCAAAAATTTATTTTACCTCCACATTAGGAGAATGGGTCTGGGTGGGTGCGCTTCGGCGGGTCGGTGTGGACATGTTGGGCCGAAGGGCCTGTTTCCACACTGTAAAGTAATCTAATCTAATCCAATCTAAATCTGAAAGAGTCACTTCTTCCATTAGTAACATTTTATCTTAGAATCACAACATGGTCATAACATAGCATAGCATAGCATCTTTTCCTGATGAAGGGCTTATCCTCGAAACGTCGATTCTCCTGTTCCTCGGATGCTGCCTGACCTGCTGTGCTTTTCCAGCACCACACTCTTGTCTCTGATCTCCAGCATCTGCAGTCCTCACTTTCTCCCATAGCATAGAAGGAAATCAATCAGCCAAAAATCTGTTACCATTTAGTGACAAAAACATGGTTTGTGGCTAAATTCAAATCTGAATTCACCATTACATAATTCGTGTGACATTTTTTTGCCCTCAACTGTGACTCTGAATTGGATTCAAAGTGTGACTTGAGATGTTTTAGTACGACACAGATCCCTCTTTTGTGTGAAATTACTGGAGTGGGTACCACATTTACCTCTGAGTCAGAAGACCCTGTGAAATAAGACCATGAGTAGAGAGATTTGATCGCAATACTTAGGCTAATAGACCCATTAATGCAGGATCAATTGGAGTGCAACACTGTCAGAGTGTTGCCTTTCTGATGATGTGTTTATTTGCTAACTTGTCTGTCCTCTCAGCTGGATGTCAGACAACACTGCATCGGAAGGAGAGAGAGAGAGAGAGAGACAGGTCTGTTTCCCACAGTTTGAGCAAATGTTTATCCCTGAGCTCACATCGTTACAGATTGTCTGGTGATCATTACATGGCTATTTGCTGTTTGCAAATTAGTTGTCGCATTTTGTACACTGAACACTGATTGCAATTCGAAATACATCACTTAGGATGTCCTGAGGTTGTGAGAGAAGAGAAGCAAAGACAAGGTCCTTTTCTATTTGTCCCTTGCATGGATTTCAATCTTGCTTACTTTCCCCAAGGGAAGAAGTCTCTTCCTTTCTTTAAAAGCAAAATCTGAGTGTACCTTAACAAATTAGGCTCTGAAGTTAATCGATATTCAAGGTGATACCTCGGACTTGGAATTTTTGTGTGTATCAGCAGCACTTGGACTGAGACAAGCTCTGGGCTTCTTTTCAATAAAAAAACAAAAGTTGCCGGAAGACTTGTGTCTCTCAGTGGTTAAACTAGTGCAATGTCCTTAGCAAGTTCCTTAATGCAAGTGGACTCAATGGTTTTTCCAAACCCTGTGGGCTAAGATTTATAGGATGCCATAATTACATCTTGGTCCATCAATCTGCTTAATGTGTTTCTGCAGTGTGGAGGCAGAACAGAACCAAGCCAAGAGGGCTAACAGTGACCTACAAGCCATTCTCTGATTCCATAATAGAAAGGAGGAATGTTCAATGGAGCACTATTGTTAATAAATCCATGGTGAAGCAAGCATGAACTAATTTTAGAGAGGCAGCCGTGTTTATTATTTAGAGAGAGAGTCTCAGCATTGTAACTCCTGTCAAAGACTGACTCTTGCCATTGTGGCCATGGATCAAAAAGTAATTTTCTCTTTTGTACCTTCTTTTTAATAAGAAATTAGTTCTTCTCCTTTAGCTTTATTCAGGGTGAGTTGAAGGTTATGTAGTTTCTATAACAAGAGGGATGTAATTATGTTTTGAGAAACCTGTATTGAATTTTTTTTGAAACCATTTCTAGAGTAGCTGTCACTAATCCCAGTCTGCATATTCCAATGATGATGGAAGAAATTGCAAAAAATTCTGATATCGCGTCATATTTGGCTCAAATTGTTAACTGTTTCTCTCTCCACACGTACTGGCAGATCTGTTGAGTTTATCCAGCACTTTCTGTTTCATTTCAGATTTTTGCAATATTTTGCGTTTACTTTGGTATGAAAATTCTAACTTGAGTTAGACCAGATCCGAGAGTTTTTGTGAATCAAAGCAGAATGATCAGGGAAGAATTATTTCCTTTCGAAATGAAAAGACCAAATGGTGGCCTAATCGAGGTCTTCAAGACTTTGCAAAGGTTGATGTGGAAAGTGTTGAAAAGAAGTTTCCACTTGTGGATGAGACCGAAGGAGGAGAACTATTAGTTATCATGAATTAATCCAATAAGGAATTCAGGACAAATTAATTTAACAGGAGATTACTTAGAATATGGAACGTGACTACCACAAGGAGTAATTGATTTGCAATGGATGCATTTGAAGTGATGCTACCTAATTACATAGGAGAAAGTGAGTACTGCAGATGCTGAAGATCAGAGTCGAAAAGTGTGGTGCTGCAGAAGCACAGCCTGTCAGGCAGCGTCCAAGGAGCAGGAGAGTCAACATTACGAGCATAAGCTCTCCAACCTAATTACATGATGAGAGAAAGAATCAGGAATATGCAGTTAGAGTTAGTTAAGGAAGAATGGCAGAAGATTCATGTGGAGCGCACATACTGACACATACATCTTTGGCTGCATGGCCTGTATCTGTGCTGTCAGTACTTTGACATGCTTTGTGACAAAGAATAATTGGGAGAGAGTTGACAAGAAACAGTTTTGATAGAATGTGTATTGTAGCACTGGAGCAGTAGTAGATGCAAAGATATATATAATCAGCTCAATAACAATATAATAATTAAGAAGGAAAATAGACTTGTGGAAAGATGTTCCCTGTAAATCTTGGGTGCCAATTGTGCCAATACCATTGCATTAAGAGATGTATTTTGTCCTGTTCTTTTTCATGAAGAAAGGTTAAGATAGAGTAGTGGAACAGTTTTCTCAAAGCCAATAAACTGAACAGCTTTCTTTGGGTTCTTTTTAAAGTTGGAACAATAGAAGCAGCCTGAATGGGTGGGGTCAATCTCCCACTGAGCCAGTATGTTTAGTTTTAGCTTTTAGTAACAGTTGCTGGAATTTTGAAGCTGGGTGTGGAAGCTCTTATTCCTCTTGCTGTGACAGCTAAACGCTGGGGTTCTCTTCCTGCTGCTAGAATTGCATGTGAGGCAATCTGATTTACTGAATTTGCCTTTGCCAAGGGTGTGTTTCGAGGATGTTACTATATTGAAACAGTTAATTAGTAGTAGTTAATATACATATTATTTTGTTAAGCATTTTGATAGAGTTACAGTTAAGCCATGTCTCTTTTTGTTTGCATTTTAACTGTAGTGTAAAATTAAAATGTGTTTTGCTTAAAGAACATAGAACATAGAACAGTACAGCACAGAACAGGCCCATCAGCCCACGATGTTGTGACGACCATTGATCCTCGTTTGAAGTAAACCTAATGTACGAACTCTCAAATTTCTGTGACCATATGCATGTCCAGTAGTCTCTTAAATGTCCCCAATGACCTCGCTTCCACAACTGGCAATGCATTCCATGCTCTCACAACTCTCTGCGTAAAGAACCCGCCTCTGACATCCCCTCTATACTTTCCACCAAACAGCTTAAAACTATGACCCCACGTGTTAACAATTTCTGCCCTTGGAAAAAGTTTCTGGCTATCAACTCTATCTATGCCTCTCATTATCTTGTACACCTCAGTTAGGTCCCCTCTCTTCCTTCTTTTTTCTAATGAAAAATGTCCGAGCTCAGTCAACCTCTCTTCGTAAGATAAGCCCTCCATTCCAGGCAGCATCCTGGTAAACCTCCTCTGAACCCTCTCCAAAGCATCCACATCTTTCCTATAATAGGGTGACCAGAACTGGACGCAGTATTCCAAGTGCGGTCTAACCAAAGTTTTATCGAGCTGCAACAAGATCTCACGGCTCTTAAACTCAATCCTCTTGTTAATGAAAGCCAAAACACCATATGCTTTCTTAACAACCCAGTCCACCTGGGTGGCAATTTTAAGGGATTTATTTACCTGCACACCAAGATCCCTCTGTTCCTCCACACTGCCAAGAATCCGTCTTTAATCCTGTACTCAGCTTTCAAGTTTGACCTTCCAAAATGCATCACCTCGCATTTATCCAGGTTGAACTCCATCTGCCACCTCTCAGTACATCTCTTCATCCTGTCAATGTCACGCTGCAGCCTACAACAGTCGTCTATACTGTCAACGACACCTCCAACCTTTGTGTCATCTGCAAACTTGCTAACCTATCCTTCAATCTCCTCATCCAAGTCATTAATAAAAATTACAAACAGTAGAGGCCCAAGGACAGAGCCCTGTGGAACACCACTCACCACTGACTTCCAGGCAGAATATTTTCCTTCCACTACCACTCGCTGTCTTCTGTCAGCCAGCCAATTCTGTATCCAGACAGCTAAATGTCCCTGTATCCCATTCCTCCTGACCTTCTGAATGAGCCTACCATGGGGAACCTTATCAAATGCCTTACTGAAGTCCATATACACAACATCCACCGCTCGACCTTCATCAACTTGTCTAGTAATATCCTCAAAGAATTCAATAAGATTTATGAGGCATGACCTGCCCCTCACAAAGCTGTGCTGACTGCCTTTAATCAAGCCATGCTGTTCCAGATGGTCATAAATCCTACCCCTCTAAATCCTTTCTAACACCTTGCAGATGACAGACGTGAGACTGACTGGTCTGTAATTGCCGGAGATTTCCCTATTTCCTTTCTTGAAGAGAGGAATTAAATTTGCCTCCCTCCAGTCCTCAGGTACGACTCCAGTGGAGAGAGAGGATGCAAAGATCTTTGCAAGCGGCAAAGCAATCAAATTTCTCGTTTCCCAAAGCAACCAAGGACAAATCTGGTCTGGCCCTGGCGACTTGTCAATCTTAATGTTTGTCAAAATTTTCAACACATCAGCTTCCTCAATCTCTATCTGTTCCAGCATGCTTACCTGCTCCTCAATGGTTTCATTCACTACAAGGTCCTTTTCTTTAGTAAAGACAGAAGCAAAAAACTCATTTAGGGCTTCCCCTACCTCCTCAGACTCTAGACACAAGCTCCCTATGCTATCCCTGATCGGCCCTATTCTTTCTTTGATCATTCTCTTATTCCTCACATATGTGTAAAATGCCTTTGGATTCTCCCTAATCCTTCCTGCCAACCTTTTTCGTGTCCCTTCCTGGCTCTCCTCAGACCATTTTTGAGCTCCTTCCTCGCTTGCCTGTAATCCTCTAGAGCTGAGCAAGACCCTTGTTTCCTCCACTTTACGTAAGCTGCCTTCTTTCTTTTGACAAGAAGCCCCTCCGCTCTCGTCATCCAAGGTTCCTTTATCTTACCCCTTCTTGCCTGTCTCAGAAGAACACATTTGTGCATCACTTGCAACAACTGTTCCTGAAACAGTCTCCACATGTCTATAGTGCCCTTTCCATGGAACAATTGCTCCCAGTCCATGCTTCCCAACTCATGTCTGATAGTATCATAGTTTCCTTTTCCCCAATTAAATATCCTCCCATTGTGCCTGCTTCTCTCCTTCTCCATAGCTATGTAGAATGTGAGGCAGTTGTGGTCACTATCCCCAAAATGCTCTCCCACCGCAAGATCTGACACCTGCCCTGGCTCATTGCCGAGCACCAAATCCAAAATGGCCTCTCCCTTCGTTGGCCTGTCAACGTACTGAGTTAGGAAACCCTCCTGAACACACCTTACAAAAACAGCTTCTTCCAAACCATCTGCTCGAAGGAGGTTCCAATCAATATTGGGAAAGTTAAAGTCACCCATTACAACTACCCTACTACATTCACACTTTTCCAAAATCTGCCAACCTATGCTTTCTTCAATCTCCCTGCTGCTATTGGGGGGCCTGCAGTAAACCCCTAATGAGGTGACTGCTCCCTTACTTGTTCCTAATTTCCACCCATACTGACTCAGTAGGTAGACCCTCCTCGAAAATGGTAACTTCTGTAGCTGTGATACCCTCTCTGATTAGAAGTGCCACACCCCCACCTCTTTCTCCCCCCTCCCTATTCTAAAGTCAAGTATTTTGACCAATCAAATTGCATCTGAAATGCAACACTTTACACTTGAGGAAGGATGTGAAGGGAAAGGTGTATAGAATCTTAGGAAGTGAGGGAAATTCTGCAGAAACCTTGGCTTTACGAACCAAGGTGAAAAGAACAAAAAGAGGCTAGAAATGGTGATTGGTAAATCATTGATTTGCTTTACACTAGAGTGTGGATCTAATTCTTTTTATTGTGCACCTGGTTGCCTGAAACCATTTTTTTAAAACGTTGGACTTGTTTTTACTTTGATTTATTTTACGTTATGATTAGTATTGATCAGATAACGTAATTTGCAGTTTTGAAGAATTTCTTAAGTCTCATGTCAAAGGTGTAAATAGTATTAGAAATGAGAGTGGTGCCCTGGTAGACCAAGGACAGAGTCTGGTAGGTATGACAGGAATCTTTTCATATAGGGCACAGTGATCACAAACTATACACTGGTCATGGGGTGGCATGGTGGCTAAGTGGTTAATACTGCTGCTTCATGGCGCCAGATATTCAGGTTCAGTTCCAGCCTCCGGCTGTGTGGATTTTGCGTATTCTCCCCATGTCTGCATGGGTTTCCTCCCACAATCCAATGAGGTACAGTTTAGGTGGATTGGCCATGCTGAATTGCCCATAGTTGAAAGTGTGGTGTTAGAAAAGCACAGCATCTGAGGAGCAGGAAAATCATCATTGTGATGAAGGGCTTTTGCCCGAAATGTCGATTTTCCTGCTCCTCAGATGCTGCCTGGCCTGCTGTGTTTTCCCAGCACCACTCTCTTGACTCTGATTTCCAGCATCTGCAGTCCTCATTTTCACCCAAATTACTCATAGTGTCCAGTGATGTGTAGATTCGGTGGATTAGCCCTGGGAAATGCAGGGTTATAGGGGTAGAGTAGGGGGTGACTCCGGCTGGGATGCTACTTGGAGAGTTGATGTGGGCTTGATGGGCTGAATGTCTTGTTTCCATGCTACAGGGATTCTTTAAAAAAAGACACCTTTTTTTTCCATGAAACAAATGAAGAGAACTGTTTCTTAATTGTCATGAGATCTTACAGTGTTTCCCAAAGATGGCGGAGATTAATGTTCCAAGTTCATATTCATCCTTAACATTACGTCTCTCCCAAGTTTCTCACTGTACCCAGCCCCTTCCATATTTTTTGTTACATTGCTTCATCTAAGAAGAGACAGCGATTAGCCAAAAAGAAATGGTTTGCTCTTCTGATGAACCTGAACTCGATCAATTGGTGAGGCAACATTTGGAAAACTTCATTCAATTCTGATCATCTTGCTTTCAGAAAGATGTTGTTAAACTTGAAAGGGTTCAGAAAAGATTTACAAGGAGGCTGCCACGGTTGGAGGATTTGGGCTATAGGGAGAGATTGAATAGGCTGTGGCTGTTTTACCCTGCAGCATTGGAGGATTTATAAAATCATGAGGGGCATGGATAGGGTCAATAGCCAAGGTCTTTTTCCCAAGGTAGTGGAGTCCAAAACTAGAGGGCATAGGTTGAAGGTGAGAGGGTAAAGATATAAAAGGGACCTAAAGAGTGGTGTACGGAAAGAATGAGCTGCCAGAGGAAGTGGTGGAGGCTGGTACAATTGCAACATTTAAAAGGCATCTGAATGGGGATATAAATAGGAAGGGATTAGAGGGATATGGGCCAAGTGCTGGCAAATGGAACTAGATTATTATCTGGACTGTAGGTCTGATTCTGTGCTGTATGAGTCTATGACTCTAAGTTCTTCATGGATAAAATATGCAAAATGCTGTGGAAAAGTTACAGGCAGTTTGAAATAATTAAAACTGGAGCTGGAAGATTGCAGCCATTTAGACAGGAATTCTGACTCAATTTGTACACTGTTGAGAGTGTTAGTCTGGATCCTATCCACAGGTGTTGCCAGGGAGAAGTGAAATAGTGAAGGGGATAAGCTGTCAATCAGGTTTCAATGCCAACTGAGTTGTGACCCAGGATAGCTCCAGATTTCTATTCAAATTCATTCACAGGATATGGGTATCATTGTCCAAGCCAATATTTATTGACCATCCCTAATTGCGCAGAGGACAGTTAAGAGTCAAACTCAATGCTCTGCATCTGGAGTCACAAATAGGGCAGTCCTGGTAAGGAGCACAGTTTCCTCCTGTTTCGGCTCTAATAGGTTGTATTCCATCATTACACTTCAAATTCTACAATCTGATATGCCTGGAATTGAACCCAGCTTCCCAGGAACATTACCTCGGTCTTTGGATTAATAGTCCAACAGTCATACCAGCAGTCCTGCCTCCCCAGACAGGCTTTCTCTTGTGATAGTGATCCAAGTTCCTCAACAAGTGTCTTGTCAATTCTCAGTGTTTTACTGCTATGGCACGCTTGAGGTTAGTTAGATGTGATTCTGTCCTGTCTTGCAACCAAACAGTTTAAATAGACAAAGATAAGTGAACTGCAATGTGTGTTTTTAAAAGTAAAACACCGATTTTCCCAATAGTGCAGATCCAGGTTAGAGAGACAAACAGAAGGTGATCAAACCAGGCTGTGATACTCAATATAACAACAAGACTTTGAAGTGAAGCTTACACCATCAAAGCAGTAAATCCAATCAAACTGGAAAACTGAACCAAGTGCATCACAGCCAGCTGTGGCTTCATAGATATTAGCCTTACCTATTAATCAGAGCTTTGGAGTTCAGGGGAAAAATATCTTAATTGTATTATGGACCAGACCAAATCTGCTCAAAATATGTTGCGAAGTTAGCCCAGACCCTATTTTTTTCTTGTTAGACTATCTCTAATAAGTCCATTCTTATCCAAATGCAAGTAATTCCCATTCCTCAGAAGCTTTTCAATAATTTCCCTACCACAGATGTAAGGCTGACTGGCCTGTAATTTCCTGTATTATCCCTATTGCCTGTCTTGAACAAAGGAACATTAGTTCTTCTCCAGTCTTCTTGGCCTCTGCCTGTGGCTAAAGAGGGTACAAAGATCTCTGTCAAGACCCCAGCAATCTCCCTCCCTTGCCTCTTTAATTATTCTGGATCCCATCAGGGGACGTATCTACCTTTATGTTTTTCAAAAAACTGAATAACTCTTCCTTCTTGCTATTGACGTGCCTTGAATTTCAATATATCCCTCACTAATCTTATCACCATTCATGTCCTTCTCCTTGGTGAATACCAATGCAAAATACTCATTAAGAACCTCACCCACTTCGTCTGGCTCCAAACATAAATTCTCTCCTTTATCGTTAAGTGGACCAACCCTTTCCCTAGTTACCCTCCTACTCCTAATATACATAAACAAGTTATTTTCTACTGTCTTTAATTCCTCCCTTGGTTGAGTTCAGTTTCCTAAACCGGTCATGTGCGTCCCTTTTCTTTTTGACTAAATTTTCAGTTTCTGTTGTCATTCAGCATTCCTGAATCTTGCTATCCTTAACTTTCATGTTCATAAGAACATGCTGGTCATGAACTCTGATCATCTGACCATTCAAAGATTCCCACAGTTCAAATGTGGATTTACCTGCAAGTAGCTGTCCCCAGTAATTTCTCCATGATATTGTTTTAATTAGCCTTCCTCCAATTTAGCACTTTCACCCAAGGACTAGTCTTACCCTTATCCGTAACTATCTTAAACTTACAAAACTATGATCACTGCTCCTAAAATGCTCCCCTACTGAAACTTCTGTCACCTGGCCAGACTCATTCCCCAATATAAGGTTTAGTATGGCCTCTTCACTAGTTACTGGAAAAGCGCAGCAGGTCAGGCAGCATCCAGGGAACAGGATTCCTGAAGAAGGGCTTATGCCCGAAACGTCGATTCTCCTGTTCCCTGGATGCTGCCTGACCTGCTGCGCTTTTCCAGCAACACATTTTCAGCTCTGATCTCCAGCATCTGCAGACCTCACTTTCTCCTCTTCACTAGTTAGACTATCTACATATTGTTTCAAGAAACCCTCCTGGATACACCTAATAATGTCTGCCCTACCTAAATCTCTCACACAAAGGGAATCCCAGTCAATATTGGGGAAGTAAAACCATCCACTACCAAAACCCTGTTGTTATTACATCTTTTCATGGTCTGCTTACATATCTGGTCCACTGTCTGCCAATGGCTATTAGAAGGCCCGTAGTGATAGTGATTTCACTTTTCTTATTCTTACATTCTACCCATATGACCTCGCTAAATGACCCCTCCATGATGTCCTCTCTTAGTGCATTCGTGACATTCTCTTTAATCAATAATACAACTCTCCCACCCATTTGCAGCCCTCTCTATCACCTGAAACAACTAAACATGGGAACATTGAGCTGCCAGTCCTGCCTTTCTCTCAACCAAATTTCTGTAATGGCTATAACATCATAGTTCCATATACTAATCCAGGCTCTATGCTCGTCTGCCTTGCCTGTTATGCTCCTTGCAGTAAAATAAGTACACTTCAGACCACCACCAGTCCTGCTGTGTTCATGGTGGCTCTGTGGTTAGTGCTGTTGCCTCACAGTGCTAAGGAGCTGAGTTCAATCCTCAGCCTTAGATGACTGTCAGTGTGGAGTTTGCACATTCTCCCTATATCTGTGTGGGTTTCCTCCCACAGTCCAAAAATGTGCAGGTTAGGTAATTGTCTATCAAGGTTAGGGGGATTGGCTGCACTAAATTGCCCGTAGTGTCCAGGGATGTTTAAGTTAGGTGGATTAGCCATGGGAAATATGGGGTTTCAGGAACTTGGTGAGTCTGAGTGGGATGCTCTTTGGAGAGCCGGTGTGGACTTGTTGGGTTGAATGGCCTGTTTCCACACTGTAGGGATTATAAAATGTAAACCTGACCTATCTGTTCTTCTTGTTAGACTTATTTGGTTTAATGTCAGTCTTCTCCTCAATCATCCCACATGCTGACCTATTGCTCTGGTTCTCACCCTGAATGGTTCCTGAGTTAGATACTTTTTTATGTTCATTCATGGGTCATTGGTGTTGCTGGCTTTACTATCCATTGCTGATGTCCTTGAGAAAGTGGTGACGAGCTGCCTTCTTGAACTGCTGCAGTCCATGTGCTGTAGGTAAACCCACAACCCTCTTAGGAAGGGAGTTCCAATGTCAGTGATGGAACAATGATTTAATTTCTAGTCAGGATGTTGTGGAAGCTGGAGGGGGGGGACTTGCAAGTGAGTGATTAATGCATACGTCTGCTTCCCTTGTTCTTCTTGGTGGTAGAGGGGGTGGTTTGGAAGGTGATGTCAGAGAAGCTCGGAGGGACTTCTTGTGGATTGTACACCCTGCTGCTACTGTGTATCTTTGGTGAAAGGAGTAATTACTGAAGTTAGTGCTTGGGATGGCAGTCAAGTGGATTGCTTTGTCCCAGATTGAGCTGACTTATCAACATTATAATTGCTTTTTGTATAGAATCCCTCCAGTTCAGCCCAACGAATCCACACAGACCCTCTGAAGAGCATCCCACACAGACTCATACCCCTACCCTATCCCTGTAACACTGCATTTTCCATGACTAATGCACCAAATCTCCATGTCCCTGAAGACTATGGGTAATTTAGCATGGCCAATCCACTATTTCTGGACTTGAGTTACTTGAGTCCTGCTGAAACTGCACCCATCAAAGTAAATGGAGAGTATGTGATTGAACCCTTAACTTGTGCCTTCTAGATGATGGACAGCAGGAATTGGGGAATCAATATGAAAGTTACTCAACACAAATTGTAAGTATGGTGCCAATCAATTGGGCTGCTGTGTCCTGAATGGTGTCAAATTTCTTGAGTATTGTTGACACTGCACTCCTCTGGACAAGTGGGGAGTAACATTCCTGATTTGTGCTTTGTAGATAGTGGTTAGCTTTGGGGAGTCAGGAGATGAGTTGTTGCAGGATTCCTAGCCCCTGACCTGCTCTTCCAGCTATGTATTGTTATGGCTAATCCAGGTCTATTTATGGTCGATAGTGATCTCCCAGACTGTTAATATTAGAACATAGAACATAGAACAATGCAGCGCAGAACAGGCCCTCGATGTTGCGCCGACCTGTGAACTATTCTCAGCTCATCCCCCTACACTATCCCATCATCATCCATGTGCTTATCCAAGGATTGTTTAAATCTCCCTAATGTGGCTGAGTTAACTACATTGGCAGGTAGGGCATTCCACGCCCTTACCACTCTCTGAGTAAAGAACCTGCCTCTGACATCTGTCTTAAATCTATCATCCCTCAATTTGTAGTTATGCCCCCTCGTACAAGCTGACGTCATCATCCTTGGGGATTCAGGGATTGTCATGCCCTTGATTGTCAAAAGGGTTATGTTTAGATTTTCTTGTGTGGAGGTAGTCATTGCCTGACCTTTGTTATTTCTCACTTTTCATTTCAAACCTGGTTATTGTCCTGGTCTAGCTGGATATGGGCATGGACTGCTTCAGTTTCTGAGAACTCATTCTGAGGGATTCTCCAATGGGGCAAGATTGAGTAGACAAGGCACATATGCCCTCAAACGAAAAAAAGAGAGGGAGGTGATTCAATTGAAACACAACAAACAATCTTAAAGGGCTTGACAAAGTAAATGCTGAGAAAATATTTCCCTGGCTAGATATCTAAAACATAGAATCTCAGTCACACAATATGGACTTGGCACTGTTGAGAGGCAAAATTTCTTCACTCATAGGTTTGTAAATCTTTGGAATTCTCTGCCCAGAATGCTCCATGATTGAGTCTATTCAAAGCAGAGCTTGATAGACTTTTAGACACAAAAGCAATTAAGGAATCTGGGGATAACATGTGAAAGTGGAGTTGAGGAAGCAGGCTTGAGGGGCCAAATGGTCCACTTCAGTTCCTATTTCTCAAGTTTGTATATATCAAGTTTATTTTGAATGAGTTTCTATTTAGGAAACAAAACACACAAATGCCCTCAAACTTGCATCACAAGGTGATAACCGGACCATGTTACTGTAGAGATTCAACATGACATCAATCTCTCAAGCACAGTTTGAATTGCCTTTGACAACAGATATTTGAAATTGGCACAGCATTTCATGAGATCTGAGACACTGATGTCCATCGTGCAAGTCAGTACCTGATGTCAATTTTGTGCCTCTTATTCTTGAGGCTTTTCTGACACGGTTCCTCGAGCTAACTAAAGCGGTTTCAACCCCTGTTTGTCAGAACATACTACATTTTATTTTTCCAGCTGCCAGCTATTTATGAATCGCCCTCACCTCCTTTCACCCAATCCAACAAAACAACATATCTCTACCAATCAACTACGATCAGGTAGTAGAAATGCTTTGACATGTTCAGTTGCACCATTTTGTACTTGGTGGGGCTGGTGTATGTACAACGAAGAATGTCATTCAAATAGTGCTCGAACTGCAGTCATGTGGAGCACCTCAGCTTCTTCTCCTTTGAGCAGAGAAGGTGAAGTGCAGTTTTTGACAGAGATCTTCCAACATGATTGACTGTAGTCGAGTAAGTAAGAAGTGACAGAAGGACCCATGTTTAAACTGATTTTCAAAAAAATGAATCAGATGCACCATGCTGAAAATTTATTATGCAGAAATTTGTACTCAACTGGAATACACTGCAGGCAAGGATGGAGGCTGGCAAGACTGAATTCAATAGCGATTCACAAAGGGAGCTGGATATATATATTGAAAAGGAAATAATTTGTAGGTCCACAGGGAAAGAATGCCGAATATGAAACAGCCAGGTAGTTTTAGCAGAGAACCCTGTGTGACTGCAACATGTGAAATCATAGAATCGCAACAGTGTGCAACCATGCCATTTGGCCCTTCGAGTCCACACCTACCCTCATCTAGGAAGAGCATCTCAGCCAGGCCCACACCCCTACCCTATTCCCATACCCCTTTATTGAGCAGAGCCAATCCACCGAACCTGCATATCTTTGGACTGTGGGAGGACATTTGAGCAAACCCACACAGACACATGGAGAATGTGCAAACTCCACATAGTCTGGCACCTGAGGCTAGAATTGAACCCCAGTCCTTGGTGCTGTGAGGCAGCAGTGCTAACCACTGAGCCATCTCTGAAATGACTTTATTGCATCAAATCATAGAATCCCTACATTATGGAAACAGGCCATTTGGCCCAACAAATCCACACTGATCTTCCAAAGAGTATCCCTCCCTGACTCTTTCTCCTACCCTCATACCTACATTTCCTCCCAACAAATGCACCTAATCTACACATCGCTGAACACTATGGGCAATTTAGCATGGCCAATTCACTTAACCTGCATGTCTTTGGACTGTGGGAGGAAACCAGAGTACCCGAAGGAAACCCACACAGACACGGGGAGAATGTGCAAACTCCATACAAACAGTCGCCTGAGGCTGGACTCAAACCCAGTTACCTGGTGCTGTGAAGCAGCAGTGCTAACCACTGAGCCATCTCTGAAATTGTTGCTTTTGATGCTGTTTTCATTCTAAAGTGATTTAATGATGGAATGATTGGCAGGATGTTAAGCAATTTGGTAAGTTGTGACAAGACAAGCCCTTCTATGAATATCTTTGAAAACGTTCCGAGTTCAAATCGTATGCCAGGCAATCGACAAATGGAGAAACGAGCAACAGCTCTGAGTTTGGTGGAGAAAACCAGTGGGCTAATAATCATCCTCTCAACAACAACACTGTGAAGTAATTGCATTTCATTAGCACTTTTAATGCGGTGGAACCTCCCAAAGTGCTTCATTGGAGTATTATCAAACAAAATGGTGGCACGGTGGGTCAGTGGTTAGCACTGCTATCTCACAGCGCCAGGGACCCAGGTTCGATTCCATCCTTGGGCAACTGTCTGTGTGGAGTTTGCACATTCTCCCCGTGTTTGCATGGATTTCCTCCGGGTGCTCCGGTTTCCCCCCATAATCCAAAGCTGTGCAGGTTAGGGGAATTGGCCGTTCTAAATTGCCCATAGCGTTTAGGTGCATGATTCAGAGGGGAATGGGTCTGGGTGGGTTACGCTTCAGAGGGTTGGTGTGGACTTGTTGGGCCAAAGGGCCTGTTTCCACAATTAGGGAATCCAAAACTAACTTTTATCCTGAGCCACACAAGGAGATTGTAGGTGAGGAGACAAAAAAACCTTGCTTAATGTGATGGGCTGCACAAATGTTTTAAAGATGGAAAGGGGAGAAAGATGTGTGGCATGGGAATTCCAGAGTGTAGAGTTGGGACATCTGAAGGCATAGTCACACATGGGTCAGCAATTCCAATCAGCAATTGCTGAGAGATGAGAATCACATGAGCACTGATACCTTGCAGGGTTGTGTGTCTGGAATAGATTTCAGAGATGAGGAGGGTGAGGGCATGCAGAGATTTCACATAGAGGAAATTATGACACGGTGGCTCAGCAGTTAGGACTGTTGCCTCACAGCATCAGGGACCAAGATTCGATTCCAGTTTTGGGCGACTGTCTGTGTGGAGTTTGCACGTTCTCCCTGTGTCTGTGTGTGTTCCCTCTCACAATCCAGAGATGTGCAAGTCAGGTGAATTAGTCATGCTAAATTGCCCATAATGTTAGGTGCATTAGTCAGAGGGAAATGGATCTGGGTGCGCTACTCTTCAGAGGGTTGGTGTGGACTGGTTGGGCCAAAGGGCCTGTTTCCATGCTGTAGGTAATCTCATAATTTTAAAATGAAGATATTGTTTAGTAATGTAACTCAGTTACATGATGACTAAATGGGACTTGGTGTGATGTTGGAGTTAGACTATCATTTCGAATGTGATGAAGTGTGAGGATGATTGATGTCCAACATTAGAATAGTCAAATCTAGAACTAATAAAGGAGGAGATGGTCAACAGTGATGTACAAGGGCAAAGGCTGAATGGGACAAGAATATGAGAACTAGGAGCAGGAGGAGGCCATTCAGTCCCTCGAGCCTGCTCCGTCATTTAACACGATCATGACTGATCTTTTCTCAGCCTCAATTCCACATTCCTGTCTGCACTCCATAGCCATTCAACTCATTGCTAAATAAAAACCTGTCTATCTCTTCCTTAAAGTTATTCAAAGTCTCAACATCCACCACACTCTGGGGGAGTGAATTCTGGAGATTCACAAGAGAAATAATTTCTCTTCATCTCTGTTTTAAATCTGCTATCCCTTATCCCAAGACTATAATCTCTCATTCTAGCTTGCCCCACAAGAGGGAACATTCTCTCTCCATCTACTTTGTCAAACCCCTTCAGCAACTTATAGACCTCAATTAGGTCTGCTCTCATAATTCTAAACTCTAAAGAGTTTATACCTAAACTTTTTTTAAAAAATCATTTGATGTGGATGACACTGGCAAGACCAACATTTCTTGGCCATCTCTAATTATCTTGAAGGCAGTTAAGAATCAACCACATTGCTGTGATTCTGGAATCACATGTAGGCCAGACCTGGTAAGGATGGCAGATTTCCTTCCCTAAAGGATATTAGTGAACCAGAGAGGTTTTTCCTGACAATTGACTCATGCCTACCTAATTTTATTGAGGTCAAATTCCACCACCTACCTTCGTAAGATTCCAACGTAGGTTTCCACAATATTAGCTCAGTCTCTGGATTAAGAGCCCAGTGATAAAGCCATTAGGTCAGCACCTCCTCATGTATTGGCAAATGTTTGGTAGACACTCCAATTTCTTTCCATCATTTACTTAACCAGGAATCTCTCTTACTGCCTACCATTGGTCTATGTTGGATGGATATACTGATTGATATTCAATCTGTTTCACCACATTATGAACACACCTCCCTTGGCCATAACATCGTGGAGTGGGACTTGAACCTGCAGTGTCTAACTCAAAGATAATCCTTGCACTGCAGGACCTCCCAAATGCCAAAACAAATATCAACCACTAAAATCAAACATCTTGCAAATTCCCCTGAGTTGCTACTTTTATGCTTTGCAGGTATTTTGTCTGGCTCAAAGCATACCGAAAGAAACCTTCAGTCCATTTTTCTGAGTGATTAGATAGCACTGGGTTTACACTGTACAGATTTGTGCACTTGACATGCCATCGAAAAACATGGATGAATTGCCCGGACACCGATGATCTAAATTACCGTTGATGATCTGAACTAGAAGCTGTTCACCCATGTAGTGAAATCCCAGACATTTACTTGACCCTATATTCATCAGTCTGATGGACCAAGCGATGAGGGGCTGGCTGTCTTATAACACAATTCTCCCTGCTGTGGAGGTCAGGAGCTGAAAACTACTGAATGATCGAATAGTTACAACATAGCAAGAAGGGCATTCATTCAATTGTATCTGCGCCAGCTGTCTGCAATCTGTCAGTCCCTCTTTCCAGATTCCCCCTCCCTCAGCCCCACTGACTTACAAATATTTCCTTTTTGTGTGTTCTTAGAATTGCCACAGTGTGGAAACAGGCCATTCAGCCCATCGAGTCTGCACCAATCCTCTGAGGAGCATCCCAGCCAGGCCTATCCTTGTAGCCCCACATTTCCCATAGCTAATCCATCTAGCCTGCACATCCTGCACACTACGGGGCAATTTTGTATGACTAGCTCACCTAACCTGCACATCTTATGACCATGGGAGGAAATAAGAGCACACAGAGGAGACCCATGCATTCACAGAGAGCATGTGCAAACTTCACACAGCCAGTCGCCCAATGCTGGAATCGAACCTGTGTCCCTGGTGCTGTGAGACAGCAGTACTAACCACTGAGTGTGCTTATCCAATTCCCTTTGAAAAATCAGGATTGAATATGTTTCCACCAGAATCAATGACAGTATCCTCCAGATGCCAATCACTTGCTGCTTATGAAAGCTGCCCCTCCTGTCATTGTCAGCTGTTCTGTCGTTCACTTCATATCAATGGCCATTGGTTGGAGACACCATTGTTTCACTCAGAAAGTCAGCTGACCCATTGAGAGATTTTGTCAGGAAAGACACAGGGACGAAGACAAGGCATTGGAGGAAAGGCAGGAATCTCCAAACATCTCAAACTAAAAATAAAGCGCTGCTTGAATTCTGGAATCAAAACAGAGAGTGCAGGACAAACTTGGCAGCATCTGTAGAAAGAGAAACAGAGTTAATGTTTCAAGTCCCAAATTACTCTTCTTCACAACTCTTCTGAAGAGAAGTTATGTTGGGCTCGAAATGTTAACTCTGATGCTGCCAAACCTGTTGAGTTTTTACCTTTTTTTTCCCTTTATTAAAATCCTAAACACCTCATTTACCCAACCCTTCAAGCACATTTGCTGTGCATGTGATAGACTTAGCAGATCATGCTTTGGATTTACCAACCATCTCAGAACCCATTGGACTGGAGTGGAAGCACATCATCCTTATTCCAATAGACTACCTCAGAAGAGAAAGGACGATGACTCATTTCATTCACAAATCACAGAGTCAAACGAGCTCTGAGGCTGAAAATACACTGATCAGGAAAATTCTCCTGATCGCACTGCAAAGGAAAATCTTCCCCCCGCTGTCCTTTATGATATGTATCCATCATAGTATTGGGCGCACCTTGTTTTGTGACCTTTCTGCACTTCAAACAAAGTCAATACATATGCTTAAGAAGAGCACAAGTGAATCGACTCCTTGGGCAAAGTGTGGCTGATGTATCCCATTCTGTTACAACAGAAGTGAACTCACTGCTTTCAAAAAAGAATGTTGCAAATAAGAAACAAGATCGTTCTGTCCTTTCAACTGTATATTTATTTCTTGTTCATTTAGAAAGCAATGGTATTGAGAAATGAATCTGTAAGCATATCTGCTGTGTGTGTGATAGACTTAGCAGATCATGCTTTGGATTTACCCACCATCTCAGAACCCATTATTTTAATTCCACTCAAATGTCACTGTTTGAATGATGGAATGACCGGACTGGGTATGACGTTCAATGTGATCTGCTCAATATCCTGTCAGAGTGAATTGCCTGTCCTTTGCAGAAATTGTCCATCCTCAATACCACAAACAGTGCACTTAGAGAATCTTTAATGTAGTAAAGCTATCTACAGATGATTCTCAAGAGCAGATGTGATTCACAAGGACATATGTATTCAGAAGAAGAAGACACTTGAAGACGAGTCACATGAGACCTGAAATGTTAACTCTGCTTCAGTCTCCACAGAACCACTGAGAGAAAAACTACAGCAGGAGCTGAACTGAGAGGAATTCAGAGCTTACTGCCTCATTAACTAAAACTATAAGACACCAATAATGGAGCAAAGCATGAAGGTTGCCGAATGAGCCAGAAGTAGAAAATCACCAGTATCTGGGAAATCATGTCTCACAAACTTCATTGAGTTTTTTGAGGAAGTAACAAAGAGGATTGATGAGGGCAGGGCAGTAGATGTGATCTATATTGACTTCAGTAAGGTGTTCGACAAGGTTCCCCATGGGAGACTGGTGAGCAAGGTTAGATCTCACGGAATACAGGGCAAACTAGCCATTTGGATACAGAACTGGCTCAAAGGTAGAAGACAGAGGGTGGTGATGGAGGGTTGTGACCAGTGGACTGCCACAAGGATCAGTGCTGGGTCCACTATTTCTTGTAATTTACATAAATGATTTGGATGTGAGCATAAAAGGTACAGTTAGTAAGTTTGCAGATGACACCAAAATTGGAGGTGTAGTGGACAGCAAAGAGGGTTACCTCAGATTACAACATGATCTTGATCAGATGGGCCAATAGGCTGAGAAGTAGCAGATGGAGTTTAATTCAGATATATACGAGGTGCTGCATTTTGGGAAAGCAAATCTTAGCAGGACATATACACTTAATGGTAAGGTCCTAGGGAGTGTTGCTGAACAAAGAGACCTTGGAGTGCAGGTTCATAGCTCCTTGAAAGTGGAGTCGCAGGTAGATAGGATAGTGAAAAAGGCATTTGGTATGCTTTCCTTTATTGGTCAGCGTATTAAGTATATAGTAGGAAGATCATGTTTTGGCTGTACAGGACATTGGTTAGGCCTTCCTATTGGAAAGATGTTGTGAAACCTGAAAGGGTTCAGAAAAGATTTACAAGGATGTTGCCAGGGTTGGAGGATTTGAGCTAGAGGGAAAGGCTGAACAGGCTGGGGCTGTTTTCCCTGGAGTGTCAGAGGCTGAGGGGTGACCTGAGAGGTTTTAAAAATTATGAGGGGCATGGATATGGTAAATAGGCAAAGTATTTTCCCTGGGGTCAGGGAGTCCAGAACTAGAGGGCATAGGTTTAGGGTGAGGGCAAAGATATAAAAGAGACCTAAGGGACAACTTTTTCTCACAGAGGGTGGTACGTGTATGGAATGAGCTGCCAGAGGAAGTGGTGGAGGCTGGTACAATTGTAACATTTAAGAAGCATTTGATGGGTGTATGAATAGGAAGTGTTTGGAGGGATATGGGCCAGGTGCAGGCAGGTGGGACTAGATTGGGTTGGGATATCTGTTCGGCATGGACGGGTTGGACTGATGGGTCTGTTTTCATGCTATTCTTGTCTATGACCCTGTCCGAGGAGTTGAGGCAGGGATGAGCAAAGCTATGGAATGATTTAGAATGGGGGGAAGAATTTTAAAATCATGATGTTGCTGGACTGAGAGCTGATGTATGACAATGAGTGCAGAACAAATGTTATGATTTGTAGATGCCAGTGTTGGACTGGGGTGTACAAAGTTAAAAAATCACCTGATAAAGGTGCAGTGCTCCGAGAGCCAGTGCTTCCAAATAAACCTGTTGGACTATAACCTGGTGTTGTGTGATTTTTAACTTAGAACAAATGTTGGACAGGACTTTTTTTATTCTCTCAAGGGATGGCACTGCTATCTCACAGTGCCAGGGACATGGGTTAAATTCCAGTCTTGGGTGACTGTCTGTGTGGAGTTTGCACGTTCTTTCCCATGTGGGTTTACTCTGAGTGCTCCTGTTTCCTCTCACAGTCCAAACATGTGCAGACTAAGTGAATTGGCCATGCTTAAATTGCCCATAGTGTCTGGGGTGTCCAGTCTACGTGGATTAGCCATGGGAGAAGCAGGGGTTGGGTGAGTCAGGATGGGGTGAGCCTTGGAGGGTTGTTGTGTACTCAAAGGCCTCCTCCCACACTGTGGGGATTTTGTAATCATGGCTAACTTGACCAGCATTAATTGCTTGTCCCTGTTTGTCCTTGAGAAGGTGGTGGTGAGATGAGATGCCTTCTTCAACAATTGCTCAACATTTGGCGTAAGTACACTCACAATGTCATCAGGGAGGGAATTCCAGGATTTTGCTCCCGGTGACAGTGCAGGAACTGTGATATATTTTCAAGTCAAGATGGTGAGTGAGCTGGAGGGGAACTCCTTCCCATGTACGGTATTTCTTGCCCTTGTCTGAATCAATGGTCATGATTGTTGGTTTTGAAGATGTTGTTGAAGGTTCTTTGGTGAATTTCAGCAGCACATCTTGTAGATAGTGAACACTGCTGTTACTGAGGATCGATTTTGGAGAGAATGAATGATTATGGATGTGATGCCAATCAAAGAGGTAGCTTGACCTGGATGGTGCCAAGCTTCTTGTGCATTGTTGGAGTTGCACCCATCCAGGTAAGTGGGGAGTATTCCATCAGACTGCTGACTGTGCCTCATCGATGGAGAACAGGCATTAGGAAGTGAGGAAGTGATTTACTCACTGGGGAATTATTAGCCTCTGATCTACTCTTGCAATCACAAAATTCATACAAGACACTCTGACCATAAGATAAAGGAACAGAAATAAGCCTTTCAGTTCACTGAGTCTGTACTGCCATGGCTGATATATTCTCAACCCTATTCTCCTGCCTTCTCCCCCATAATCTGTGATTCCCTTAATAATCAAGAACCTGTCTCTCTGTCTATCTCTTTCTATATTCTCAATGGCTTGGTCTCCACAGCAATCTGTGGCAATAAGTTCCACAGAGTAACTACCCTTTGGCTGAAGACATTTCTCCACATCTCAGTTCGAAAGGGTCATCCCTTCATATTGAGTCTGTACCCTTGTGTCCTAGAATTTTCTAATAGTGGAAAGATCTTCTCCATGTCCATTCTGTCCAGGCCTCTCAGTATTCTGTAAGTTTCAAACAGATCCTCCTCTTCCTTCTCAACTCCATTGAGTGTAGCATCAGAGACCTCAACTGCATGTTGTATAACAAGCCATTCATTCTCAGGACCATTCCTGTCAACCTCCTTTGAACCCTTCCAAGGCCAGCACATCCTTCCTTACATATGTGGCCCAAAATTACTCAGAATATTCTAAATGTTGTCTGACCAGAACCTCATTAGTTCATCCCTGCCTTTGTATTCTTGCCTTTTTGGAATGAATGCCAATACTGTATTTGCCTTCCTAACTGCCAACTGAACCTGAATGTTAACCTAAAGACAATCCTGAACTTGGAATCCACATCCCTTTGTGCTTCATACATCCAAAGCCTTTCTCCATTGACAAAATAGTCTATGCCCCTATTCTCCATGAAAAGTGCATAACCTCACATTTTTCCACATTGTATTCCATTTATCTCTACTTTGCCCACTCTCCTGGCCTGTCCAAGTCCTTCTGAAGCCACTCTGCTTCCTCAACACTAGCTGCCCTTCGACATTTTTCTATGTCATCTGAAAAGTTAGCAAGAACACCCTCAGTTACTTCGTAGAGACTATTAATGCATAACGTGAATAGTTGTGGTCCCAACACTGACCCCTGCTGAACTCCACTAGTCACTGACTGCGATCCTGAAAACAACCCCTTTATGCCCACTCTCTGCTTTCGGTCAGTCAGCCAATCCTCTATCCGTGCTAGTACCTTGCCCCTAACACCACAGGCTTATTTAGCAGCCTCCTGTGTGGCACCTTGTCAAAGGCCTTCTGGAAATCTAAATAGATCACATCTACTGACTCTTCTTTGTCTCAAATGTTTGTTACCTCCTCAAGAAATTCCAACAGATTTGTCAGGCATAATGTCTCCTTGACAAGCCATGCTGACTCAATCCTACTTTACCAGGCAGTTCCAAGAATTCCGCAATCTTATTCTTAATAATGGACTCTAAAATTTTGCCAATGACAAAGGTCAGGCTGACTGGCCTATAGTTCCTGTCTTCTGTCTCCTTCCCTTCTTAAATAGGAGTGTAGGGTTATTACCGTTTCCATTTTCCAGTCCTCTAGGACCTCCCCCTGAGTCCAGGAATTCATGAAATCTCACCACCAATGTCTCCACAATCTCCTCAGCCAAGTCTCTCAGAACTCAGGGGTCTACATCATCTGATTCAGATTTATTTATCCACCTTAAGACCTTTTAGCTTCCCAGCACTTTCCCCTTGGTGATGGCCACGACACTCACCTCTGCCCTCTGACTCCCTTGATGTTCTGGTGTGCTGTTGGTGTCTTCCACTGTGAAAACTGATGCAAAACACCGATTTAGTTCCTCCACCATCTCTTTGTTCCTCATTACTACTTCTCCAGCATCTTTTCCAAGTGGTACAATGTCTACTCTTCTTTCTCTCTTACCTATGAGATATCTAAAACAAATCTTGCAATCTTCCTTTTTATTTCTAGTTCAGTTCAGTTTCTGGTCAATGTAAACTCCAAATGTATCAATACCTGGGGATTCAGTGATGGTGAAGCCGTCAAAGAGTGATGATTAGAGTCTTCCTTGTTGGAGAAGTTTATTATCTGATACTTGTGTGGCAAAAATGCTACTTTCATCTTGTCAATCAAATCAGGAAATTGTCGATGTGCTTCTGTGTATAAATGTGAGTTGTTTCAGTATCTAAGGAGTAATATGGTCTGAAACGTGCAATCATCAGCAACATTTCCACTCTGACCTAATGCTGAAAAGAGTGTAATTGGTAAAACAATTGATGATGATTGGGCTTCAGACACAATCCTGAGGAACACTTGCATTGACGGCCTTTACCTAATAATCACCAAGAGATTTTCTTGCTGATGTTTGACCTGACACTGTAAGATTTCAATATTAAGGACTCACTGGACAATTCTCTCCCACCTGTATACCACTGTGCCACCTCCCCTGCTGAGTCTGTCCTATAAGAATAACGATGGTGATTTCTGGGACTTTGTGTGTCAGATATGATTCTGTCAGGATGACGATTATTTGAATGGTCAACTTTTCCAATGTTTATACTATTTTGGAGCTGTGCTTTGGTCAACGCCAGCTGACTCCTTTTTTGTGGCTTTCTAAATGTTGAAATGGTAATCATGGGGGATTTCAGTATGCAGGTGGACTGGGAAAATCAGTTTGGTAGTGGATTGCAAGAAAAGGAATTTGTGGAATGTCTACAAGATGGTTTTTTGGAGCAGCTTGTAGTGGAGCCCACTAGGGAACAGGCAATACTGGATTAAGTGTTGTGCAATGAGGCAAACTTGATAAGGGAGCTTAAGGTGAAAGAACCCATAGGAGGCAGTGATCAAAGTATGCTTGAATTTACTCTGCAATTTGAGAGGAAGAAGATAGAATCAGACGTAATAGCATTACAGCTGAATAAAGGCAACTACAGAGTCATGAGGGAGGAGCTGGGAAGAATTGACTGGGAGAGGAGTCTAGCAGGAAAGACAGTGGAACAGCAATGGCAGGAGTTTCTGGGAATAATTCAGGAGACACAACATTGATTCATCCCGAGGAATAAGATGCATGGTCCAGGGAAGATGAGGCAACCATGGCTGACTGGGGAAGTCAGGGACAGAATAAAAGCAAAAGAGAAAGAATACTAAGTAGCGAAGAACATTGGGGAACCAGAGGATTGGGAAACTTACAAAGACCAACAGAGGGCAGAAAAAAAAGAAATAAGAAGGGAGAAGTTTAAATATGAGGGTAAGCTAGCCAGTAATCTGAAGGAGCTGAAAATGTGTTGCTGGAAAAGCGCAGCCGGTCAGGCAGCATCCAAGGAACAGGAGAATCGACGTTTCGGGCATAAGCCCTTCTTATGCCCGAAACGTCGATTCTCCTGTTCCTTGGATGCTGCCTGACCTGCTGCGCTTTTCCAGCAACACATTTTCAGCTCTGATCTCCAGCATCTGCAGCCCTCACTTTCTCTCAGTAATCTGAAGGAAGACTGTAAGAGTTCCTTTAGATATATAAAAGGCAAAATAGAGGCAAAAATGGACATTGGGTCGCTAGAAAATGAAGCTGGAGAGATAGGAGTGGGGAACAAGGAAATGTCTGAGGAACTGTTAAATTACTTCACATCAGTCTTCATAGTGGAAGACATGAATAATATCCCAAAAAATCAACAGAGTGAGGGGGCAGAGCTGAGTTGGTGGCCATCACCAAGGAGAAGATGCTAGATAAACTGATTGGCCTGAAGGTGGATACATAACCTGGACCAGATGGACTACACACCAGAGTTCTAAGGGAGATAGCTGAAGAGATCAGGGAGGCGTTAGTGGTGATCTTTCAGGAATCGTTAGAATCAGGGCGGGTCCGAGAGAACTGGAAAATCATAAACCCCTGTTTAAAAAGGGAGTTAGGCAAAAGATGGAAAATTACAGACTGATTAGCATAACCTCGGTTGTGGGTAACATCCTGGAATCCATTGTGAAGGATGAAGTTTCTGAATTCTTGGAAATGTATGGTAAAATAGGGCAAAGTCAGCATGGTTTCAAGAAGGGGAGGTCATGCCTGACAAATCTGTTAGAATTCTTTATGGCCGTGACAGAGACTTGGATATCATAGGGGGAGGAATGGTTATTGGATGTTCCAGGGTTTAGATGTTTCAAAAGGAATAGTGGGCGAGTCAAAAGAGGCAGAGGAGAGACATTGCTAATCAGGGATAGTATCAGAGCTGCAAAAGGGAGATCATCGAGGAGGGTTTGTCTACTAAGTCAGTATGGGTGGAAGTCAGAAACAGGACAGGAGCAGTCACTGAATTGGGAGTTTTCTAAAGGTCCCCAATATCAACAGAGACACGGAAGAGCAGATTGGGAGGCAGATTTTGGAAAGGTGCAGAAGTAACAGATTTGTTGTCGAGGGTGCCTTTAATTTCCCTAATTTTTTTTGGAACTTCGTTAATTGAAATAAATTGGATGGAGCAGTTTTTGTCAGGTGTTTCCAGGAAGGGTTCCTGATGCAACTTGTAGATTGGCTGACTAGAGAGGAGGCCATATTGGATTTGGTGCTTGGCAATGAACCAGACCAGGTGTCAGATTTCTCAGTGGGAGAGCAGTTCGGTGATCGTGATCATAACTCCCAGGCCTTTACTATACTCATGGAGAAAGATAGGAGCAGACGGTATGGGAAAGCATTTAATTGGGGGAGGGGAAATTACAATGCTATTAGGCTGGAACTGGGGCACTGAAATTGGGAACAAATGTTCTCAGGGAAATGCACAGCAGAAATGTGGAGGTTATTTAGGGAGCATTTGCTGATAGTGCTGGCAGGTTTGTCCCACTGAGGCAAGGAAGGGATGGTAGATTGAAAGAATCTTGGGTGACAAGGGACGTGGAGCATCTAGTTTAGAGGAAGAAGGAAGCTTACTTAAGGTTAAAGCGATAAGGACCAGGCAGGACTTTAGAGGGTTACAAGGTAGCCAGGAAGTAACTGAAGAATGGACTTAGGAGAGTCAAAAGGGGGCATGATAAAGCTGGGTAATCCAAGATGGAGGACAGGAAAAACTTCTGGCTGCAAGAGCTGCTCCTTGTTTTGAGGTATTTTAGGTGTTGGAGGTGACTTCCTCGAATTCCAGGAGCAGCAATTACTGTTTTATAAGCTGTTGCATTGTTTTGGAACTTTGGAAAAAAAAGTCAAAACAACAGCAGTTTAAAAGGGAGAAGAGCAGACAAAGGAAGCACATGATGAGGACAGTGCAGGAGAGAGAGAGAGAGAGAGAGAGAGAACCTGCACAGATACTGCCTGTTTGAATTCATGTATTGCTGGACATCGGAGTGCATCTGGGAAAATTAACAAACAGTGAAATTCACAACTAATCTTGGAGGAACTGTTGGGTGAAGTTCACAGCACAGAATCAGATAAGTTAATTATTTTAAGTCTGTCCAAGAGAAAGGCTGCAGTAGTGAGTAGAGTGGGTTCTT
>NC_057721.1:76655840-76657015 GCF_004010195.1 Chiloscyllium plagiosum
GGGGACATGAGATAGCTTTGGCAAATAGAATTAAGGAGAATCCAAAGGGTTTTTACAAAATATATTAAGGAAAAAAGGGTAACTAGGGAGAGAATAGGGCCCCTCAAAGACCAGCAAGGCGGTCTTTGTGTGGAGCCACAGAGAATGGGGAGATACTAAATGAATATTTTGCATCAGTATTTACTGTGGAAAAGGAAATAGAAGATATAGACTGTAGGGAAATAGATGGTGACATCTTGCAAAATGTCCAGATTACAGAGGAAGAAGTGCTGGATGTCTTGAAACAGTTAAAAGTGGATAAATCCCCAGGAAATCAGGTGTACCCAAGAACTCTATGGGAAGCGAGAGAAGTGATTGCTGGGCCTCTTGCTGAGATATTTGTATCATCGATAGTCACAGGTGAGGTGACGGAAGACTGGAGGTTGGCAATCGTGGTGCCACTGTTTAAGAAGGGCGGTAAGGACAAGCCAGGGAACTATAGACCAGTGAGCCTGACCTTGGCGATGGGCAAGTTTTTGGAGGGAATCCTGAGGGACAGGATGTACATGCATTTGAAAAGGCAAGGACTAATTCGGGATAGTCAACATGGCTTTGTGCGTGGGAAATCATGTCTCACAAACTTGATTGAGTTTTTTGAAGAAGTAATAAAGAAGATTGATGAGGGCAGAGCAGTAGATGTGATTTAAATGGACTTCAGTAAGGCGTTCGACAAGGTTCCCCATGGGAGACTGGTGAGCAAGGTTAGATCTCACGGAATACAGGGCAAACTAGCCATTTGGATACAGAACTGGCTCAAAGGTAGAAGACAGAGGGTGGTGGTAGCGGGTTGTTTTTCAGACTGGAGTCCTGTTACCAGTGGAGTGCCACAAGGATCGGTGCTGGGTCCACGATTTCTTGTAATTTACATAAGTGATTTGGATGTGAGCATAAAAGGTACAGTTAGTAAGTTTGCAGATGACACCAAAATTGGAGGTGTAGTGGACAGCGAAGAGGGTTACCTCAGATTACAGCCGGATACTGATCAGATGGGTCAATGGGCTAAGAAGAGGCAGATGGGGTTTAATTCAGATAAATGCGAGGTGCTGCATTTTGGAAAGCAAATCTTAGCAGGACTTATACACTTAATGGTAAGGTCCTAGGGAGTGTTGCTGAACAAAGAGACCTTGGAGTGCAGG
>NC_057721.1:76657031-76657865 GCF_004010195.1 Chiloscyllium plagiosum
TTCAGAAAAGATTTACAAGGATGTTGCCAGGGTTGGAGGATCTGAGCTACAGGGAGACGCTGAACAGGTTGGGGCTGTTTTCCCTGGAGCGTCGGAGGCTGAGGGGTGACCTAATAAAGGCTTATAAAATTATGAGGGGCATGGATAGGATAAATAGACAAAGTCTTTTCCCTGGGGTCGGGGAATCCAGAACTAGAGGGTATAGGTTTAGGGTGAGAGGGCAAAGATATAAAAGAGACCTAAGGGGCAACTTTTTCACGCAGAGGGTGGTATGTGTATGGAATGAGCTGCCAGAGGATGTAATGGAGGCTGGTACAATTGCAACATTTAAGAAGCATTTGGATGGGCATATGAATAGGAAAGGTTTGGAGGAAAATGGGCCGGGTGCTGGCAGGTGGGACTAGATTGGGATGGGATATCTGGTCGGCATGGACGGGTTATACCGAAGGGTCTGTTTCCATGCTGTACCTCTCTATGACTCTATGACTCTTTAGTGTGTAAGATTAAGGAAAACCTAAAGGCATTCTGCATTTATGTGAGGAACAAGAGAATGGCTACAGTGAGGGGAGGGCCGATCAGGGATAGTGGAGGGAACTTATGCCTCGAGTCGGAGGAGGTAGAGGAGGGTCTTAATGAATATTTTGCTTCATTATTCACTACTGAGAGGGACCTTGACATTTCCAAGGGCAGTGTGAAACAGACTGACATGCTCAAACAAGTTGATGTTAGGAAGGAGAATGTGCTGGAAATTTGAAAAATGTAAGGATAGATACGTCCCCTGGGCCAGACGGGATAAATCCTAGGTTTGTACATGAAGTGATGGAAGAGATTGCT
>NC_057721.1:76658365-76674808 GCF_004010195.1 Chiloscyllium plagiosum
TGAGCTACAAACCTTCACAAACCTTGTTGATAGAGTTGTTAAGAAGTTGTATGGTGTGTTGGCTTTCATTAGCAGGGAGGATTGAGTTTAAGAGCCATAAGGTTATGCTGCAGCTATCCAGAGTTAGAAAATTGTGTTCAGTTCTGGTCGCCTCATTATGGGAAAGATGTAGATGTTTTAGAGAAGGTGCAGAGGAGATTTACCAGGATACTGCCTGGACTGGAGAGCATGTCTTATAATGAAAGGTTGAGGGAGCTTTGGCTTGTCTCTTTGGAATGAACAAGGATCAGACGTGACTTGATAGAAGTGTACAAGTTTATGAGAGGCAGAGATAGAGTGGATTGCCAGAGACTTCTATTCACATGGTGGAAATGTCTATCATGAGAGGCATGATTTTATGGTAATTGAAGGAATGTTTAGGGGCGATGTCAGATGTAGGTTTGTTACTCAGAGAGTGGTGGGTGTGTAGAATGCACTGCCAGTGGTGGTAGTATAGTCAGATGTATAAGGGACATTTAAGTGATTCTTGGATAAGCACATGGAAGATAGTACAATGAAGGGTATGTAGGTTAGTCCGATCTTAGAGTAGATTAAAACGTCAGCACAACATCAAGTCTCAAAGGGCCTGTACTGTGATGTACTGTTTTATGTTCTGTGTTCTATTTTCTATGTTTTATGTTCCAAGTAATGAGCAGGTTAGACCAAGGAGAGCCTCAGAAATGTCTGTCTCTAACTCTGACTAGAGAGTCCCCTATCACAATAGTTCACTTGGAACCCAACATGCCCCTCATTACATTACAGCCTATTTTGATACCAGATACTTGGCTGTTCATGCTACATTCCCCTAAGAGTCCATCACTCCCGACATTTTCCAAGACAACATACTTGTTTGAAATGGCGATAGCCACAGAAGACTCCTGCACTACCTGCCTACCTCTCTTACCTTTCCTGGAATTAACCCATTTCTCTCTTCCTATAACTGCCAACCATCACACCCCCAACTCCTGTAAATTCCTCATTGCCTCTAACTGCCACTCCAACCGATCCACGTGACTTGATAGGATTTGCAGCCAAATTCATTTCCTGCAGACATAATCATCAGTAACTTGGAAACTCTCCCTAAACTCCCATATCCAACAGGAAGAGCATATCACTCTACTAAATGCCATATTTGCTCCTTCACAATCCACAGAGACAGAAAATAGCACCGTTTTAGAGCCAATAGATGTTACCTATCTGGGCATCAAGAAGGCCTTTGACAAGGTGCTGCACAGGAGGCTATTGAGTAAGATAAAGGCCCATGGTGTTAGAGAAAAGGTACTGGCATAGATAGAAACTTGGCTGTCTGGCAGAAAGCAGAGATTGGGGATAAAAGGGTCCTTCTCATGATGGCAGCCAGTGACAGTGGTGTTTGCAAGGCTCAATGTTGAGGCCACAACTTGTCAATTTATACATTAATGACCTGGATGAAGGTACTGAAGGCATTCTGGCTAAGTTTGCATATGATACCAAGATTGGTGGAGGGACAGGTAGTATTGACAAGGCAGGGAGGCTGCAGAAGGAGTTGGACAGGTTAGGAGAGTGGGCAAAGAAGTGGCACATGGAGTACAATTTGGGAAAGAGTGAGGTCATGCACTTTGGCTGGAAGAAGAGGCATGGACTATTGTCCAAATGGGGAAAAATATTCAGAAGTTTGAAGTGCAAAGGGATTTGGGAGTTTTGAATCCAGGATTCTCTCAAGGTAAACTTGCAGGTTGAGTCAGTAGTTAGGAAATCAAATGCAATGATGGCATTTATTTTGAGAGGACTTGAATATAAAAGCAGGGATGTACTTCTTAGGCTCTATAAGGCTCTGGTCAGACCACATTTTGAGAAACTTCTTCAGCCAGAGAGTGGTGAATCTATGGAATTCACTGCCACAGAAGGCTGTGGAGGCCAGGTCATTGAGTATATTTAAGACGGAGATAGATAGGTTCTTGAGTATCAAGTTGTCCAAGGCAAGAAAGCTGGAGTATGGAGTTGAGAAACATATAAGAACATAAGAACTAGGAGCAGAAGTAGGCCGTCTGGTACTTCGAGCCTGCTCCGCCACTCAATAAGATCATGGCTGATCTTTTCACGGACTCAGCTCCACTTACCCACCCTCTCACCGTAACCCTTAATTCATTTTTTTTCTCAAAACAAAATCTACCTTAGCTTTAAAAATGTTTACTGAAGTCGTGTCAACTACTTCACTAGGTAAGGAATTCCATAGATTAACAACTCTCTGGATGAAGAAGTTCCTTCTGAATTCAGTCCTAAATCTGCTCCCTCTAATTTTAGGGCTATGCCCTCTTATCCTAGTTTTACCTGCCAGTGGAAACATCCTCTCTACTTCTATCTTACATATTTTGTTTTTAATTTTATGTTTCTATAAGATTTCCCCTCATTTTTCTGAATTTCAGTCAATATAATCCACACTGGTCCAAAATTCCCCATCTTTTGTCTAATTCCCTTTTTAAACAGTGGCATCATATTTGCTGCTTCCCAATCTTCTGGAACTGCCCCAGAGTCCAGCGAGTTTTGGAAAATTACCACAAGTGCACTTGCTATTTCTTCCACCGTATCTCTTTTAGTACCCTGGGATGCATTCCATCAGGGCCAGGATACTTGTCTATTCTTAACTCCACTAGCTTGCCCAACACTACGTCTTCCATGATAACGATTGCTTTCAGGTCCTCACATACCTTTATCTCTTTGTCACATACTGGCATGTTATTTGTGTCCTCCACTGTGAAGACTGACACAAAATACCTGCTCAATGTCTCAGCCATTTCATCATATCCTATAACTAACTGCCCCATCTCATCCACTAAAGGACCAATGTTTACTTCAGTCACTCGTTTTCATTTTATATATTCATAGAAACTTTTGCTATCTCTCTTTATATTCTGTGCTAATTCTTTCTCATATTCTATCTTACTTTTCTTTATAGCTCTTTTTATGGCTTTCTGTTGACCTTAAGTTTTCCTAATCTTGCAGTTGCCTGCTGTTTTAGCCACTTTTTACGCCTTCACTTTCACTTTGAAAGCCTCCTGTATTTCTTTAGACAACCATGGCAGATTACCCCCTTTTTTCAGTCCTTTCTTTCCACTGGGATATACTTTTGCTAAGCACTTTGAAAAATTGGTTTGAAAGTCCTCCACTGCTCATCAACTGTCCCACCACATAACCTTTGTTTCCAGTCTACTTTAGCCAAGTCCTCCCTCATTCTATTGTAGTCTCCCTTGTTTAAGTGCAGGACCCTGTTATTGGATTTTCTCTTCAAAATCTCCATCTGTATTCTAAATTCAACCATGCTGTGATCACTCCTTCCAAGAGAATCTCTAACTGTGAGGTCATTAATTATTCCTTTCTCATAACACAGGGCTGTATTTAGGATAGCTTGCTCCCTCGTTGGTTCCATTACATGCTGTTCAAGAAAACTACCTCAAGGCTACCTTGACTGGTTCGACTAATTGACATGGAGATTAAAATCCCCTATGATAATTGCCATAGTATTTTTTACAGGCATTAGTTATTTCTTTATTTATTGCCTGCCCCAGTGTGATGTTATTATTTGATGTCCTTTAGACTACTAGGAGAAAATGAGAGCTGCTGCAGCTGCAGATCACAGTTGAGAGTGTGGTGCTGGGAAAGCACAGCAGGTCAGGCAGCATCCAAGGAGCAAGAGAGTTAACATTTTGGACAAGAGCCTTTCCTGATGAAGGGCTCTTGCCTGAAACATCTAATCTCCTGCTCCTCAGATGCTGCCTGACCTGTCCTATAGACTGTGCCTATCAGTGACTTTTTCTTTTGTGGAATTTCTAATTTCCCTTACCTTCCTGTGTGTCCTTCCAAATAGTCTGATACCCCTGGGTATTTAACTCCCAGTTGTGACCATCCTGTAACCATGTCTCTGTAATGGCTACCAAATCATATTCATTTGTGATGATTTGTGCCGTTAGCTCACCGACCTTGTTATGAATAATATGAGCATTCAGATAAAGTACTCTTATGCTAGCTTTCTTACTCTCATGATTTCAAACACCTCTAATAATGTCTCCTGAGTTAACCTTCCTTTTTACTTCTTTCATAGATTGCTTTGATCTTAAACCCTCCTGCAAACATACAAACCTGCTGCTTACTTTTTCATTTACCATTATACTTTCTATTGTTTTCCCTTTCCCTTCCACCCAACACACAAGTTTAAACTCCGAGTGACACCCTATTTTTCCTTTTCACTAGAACTTTGGTTTCAGATCGGTTGAGGTGGAGACCATCCCATCGGTACAGATCCTTCTGTTCCATAACAGATACCAATGCCCCATGAAATGAAACCCCTCTTTACCACAGCACTCCCTTAACCACATGTTTACTTCCCTAATTTTCTTGTCCCTAAGCCAATTTGCATGTGGCTCAGGCAGTAATCTAGAGGTGTTCCTTAATTTCGTTCGCAGTGCTCGATAATCCCCAAACAGGTTCTCTATCCTACCCTTGCTATGTTGTTTGTCCCATCATGGATCACAACAACTGGATCCTCCCCCTCCCACTCCAATATCCTTTCAAGCCAGTCAGAGATGTCCTGTACCCTGGCACTTGGCAGGCAACACACTATGCGGGACTCCTGATCCGTCTCGTAAAGGATACTACATGACCCCCTAATTATAGAATCCCCTATAACAACTACTTGTCTTTTTGCTCCCCTCTCTCGAATGGCCTTCTGCAGCATGGTGCCATGGTCAGCTGACTCATCCTCCCCGCAGCCCTTTTCCTCATCCATACAGGGAGAAAGCATTTCATACCTGTTGGATAAGGTCAAGGGCTGAGGTTCCTCCATTCCTGAAGTCAGGATTCCCCTAACTGCTTCATTTGCAATCACATCCTGTTGTCCCTGATCACTAACTGAATTTGAATTACTTACTCCACCAGCCTCCTGAAAAGAGGCATCCAGGTAACTCTCCCCGTTCAGATTCCAGCTCATCAGCTCTGAGCTGGAGTTCCTCCAGCAACCAACACTTGTTGCAGATGTGGTCAGTGCAGTTAACAGTGGGAACAGCCAGCTCCCGCATCATACAGCTACATCACCTGCCTAGCCAACTTTACATAGTTAATTACTTTGTTAATTTATTTAAACTTATGAGTTAATTAATTTCTAATACTTCTCTGCTATACTGTTTTTCAAATAATTGATAAATGAAGAAAGAAAAAAGGATTTTTTTTTACCAGTCTCATGATAAAAAAGAAGTGGAAAACCCTTACCTTATCAACACATGACAGTCCTTATCAGCTGTGATTGAATGGCAGGGCAGACTCAATGGGCTGAATGGCCTAATTTCTGCTTCTATGTCTTTATAATTTTATGATACAACTGAGTGACATACTGTGCCTTTCAGAGGACAGTCAATAACCAATCAGTGGAACTGGTGTTGAATGTCATGCAGACAGAATTCAGGATGAAAGTTTTCTTTCTGTAATGAATTATGGAATTTTTATCACATTCAATAATGATCATCATTTGACTTTTAATCTCAAAAATTTTTTAAAGTTTAATTCAAATTTTACCATTTATCATGGCAGGAATTGAACCAAGATCCCCAAGCCATTACCACGCTTGCCCACCAACAATACCACTCCACCATTATCCTTCCCAAAGAAAGGAAAGGTGACTCAGTCCACTCTATTAACAACTGGGCAGTTCAGTTGAATATTTTTCTTCCTATGTCCCTTCTCCCTCTTTTCACAACCTGACACGGAAATGAAAACAAACTAGCACTTTTTTATAACTGTAAGGGATTTCAAACAAACAAGTATAGAAATTGCTGAAGAAACTCAGCAGGTATGGCAGTATCTGTGGGGAGAAAGCAGAGTTAACATTTTGAATCCAGTAACCCTTCTTCATGCATTCGAAAGTGCCTTAAAGCAATGAGTTACTTTTGAAGGGAGGTTACTATTGCAATGGAGAAGATGTGGCAGGCAATATATGAACAGCAAGATCCCACAGGGACAAATAAGATCAATGATCAGAAGAATAAGTGCCCACAGAAGTGAGGAACTGAACAAGGAACCATTTTCTTCCTACTTACTTTTTCAAACCATGTTACTCTCAAATAATGGTCGAATATTAAGTGTTCCAAAGGATCTCAAAATTCTCACTGATTGTCAAAATATTCCTTGCCTGTTGTCTTTGCAAATCTTCCAAACAGATTCAGGTTCAGTGACACCAGTGACAAGCCTAATGCAAAGTTGTTTGGCTGTAATCCCCTCATTTTCACAGAACATATCGATGGATTCCATTCATACAGAGTATAAAGTGTTCAGATCCAAGGAATGACCGTGGGGTTGGTATTTTGTGACGGTGAGGAGCTAAAGAATCTCTGGTTTGATTTCAGCAGCGAATTGCTTTTGCAGTCATTTTACGCAGCAACGCTGACTTCGAGATAGTCCACAGGACATGTCACAAAGGCAACAAGCGTGGAAGCCTTTTGTGGATGGTGGACTCCAATCAACCAAGACTGCCATGTGTTTGACAGGGAATTGATATTGGTATCCTAATAACTTGCTTTCAGGATAAAGTGAGAAAAGAAGTGTAATGGAATCATAATGAAATCAGCAACATCAATAACTGCTGAAGGTCAATGTACAGCATAAATGGGGAAGTAATTTTAAAAGTGCAGTGTTTCTAACCCATGTGGCACATGTGTTGCAATCTGTTTCCACCCTCTGTAATTCCTAGCGTCTATCGGCCTTGCAAGTACAGCTTGGCACCATCTAAGACACATTATTTAATGAACTTCCTAACAGTCAGATCAGAACAACAAAGCATATTAGAGCTGAGGCAATCAAGGACAATCTCATAGGCATCTTAACAATTACAAAAGGGCTTCTTATGATCAGGAAAGGATGGTTTAAGGAGACTCAATGATAACTTTGAACGGTGAAATTGAATGAAGGGGTATGATACAGTAGGAAAAGAGCAGTGGGGGAAGAGGCTAATTAGGTAATTCAAGGAGCTGTCACAGGCATGATAAGCTGTATGGTTATGCTGTATCATTCATTGATTTGAGAGATCAAATTGTTAAAGGTAATTCTCATTTGTGGAATCAAAGGTATAAATATAGGGTCAGTACACAAAGGTATAAATATAGGATCAGTACTAAAAGCATTGTAGCCATCATTGTTAACATTTTCTTTGTCCGTTTGGCATTCATTTTTGTCTGACCACGTTTCTACAAAGTGCCTTGGGACATTTCTGCATTAAAGAAGCTGTAAGCTATTGTTGATGATAAAGCAAAGGCTTACAGCAACTACAGACACATCAGTTCATTCTCCAGTGACAATCTTCTCAAATACCCATTCGGTTACTTGAGTTATATACAGAATGCACTAACCAATAGGTCTAACCAAGAATGTGCATTCATTTACGGACCTTTCACATCATCGTGGTGTACAAGTGATTCTTTTCTACAGTCAAATAATCGATTTTGCATTATAGTTTTACAGATGCTTTCATCAGGCAGCTGGTGCACAGCAAGATCCCACTTGTGACAATGATATAAAGGACAAAAGAAAAGTCTATTTTTGCTATGCCTGTTGTGGGATAAATATCAGTCAGGAAGCAAGCCCCCCTTGCTTACCCATCAAGTAGTGCCATGGTATAGATCACTTTCTCCAGCCAGAGAAATGAAACGTCTTTATATTCTTTCAACGGATTTAGGTGGTAGCAGAGGCATTTTCAAAAAGTGCAAATAATTGAATGCCTTGCCAGGCCATTCAGAGTTTAAGAGTCAATACATCAGTAGGTCTGCTGACACATGAAGAGCAAACTTCATTCCCTGGAGGAAGTAGGTGAACCAAGTAACAATCAATGATTCATAGCCAGTGTAATGTTGCATTTTTAGTTCAAGATTCTGTAAATTGAATCCTTGCTCTTGTGGTGAGATTTGAACCCTTGCCCCCAAGGCCATCAGTCGAGGATCTGGATTACTAGTGCACTGACATGACCACTTCCTTCCCTGTTGAAAGGCTGCACCGCCAGCAAAGCTGAGTTCACTCAAATATCAATCTAGATATTGTTCCATAACTCCAGAGAGTAGATTGAACCCACCACTTCTGCCTCAGAGTACTACCCACTTAGCCAGGCCTGACAATTTGGCTGCTTTGCTGCTACTGAAGCAAGCTAATGAAGAAAGTAATCTTGGTGGAAGATGCTGCAGAGATCAGAAACTAGTAATTGATGCAGATTTGAATTTGCTGCTCAGAGTTTGCTCAGACATTGTGTGGCTTTTTTTTCCTTGGCAGCTGTCCCGTCCCGACCATACGGATTGAGAGTCCTCGCTGTATCGCAGACAATTGCAAGAATCTCCTTCACCAAGCCAGATTCACATGGCGGGGTCCCAATTCATCACTACCAAGTGGAAGTCAATGAAGCAGATTCAGGAGATTGGAAAACAGTGAATTCCAATGGGAGTCAAAGTAAGTGACTGGAATAGAGTGCGCGGGATTGTATCAGAGTCAAACAAAAGCTGGTTTCAGCAGCAACAGGATTTGAGTTGATTGGCAAAAAAAAAACAGAGGCAAGATGAGAATTACTTTTGATGTGTAATGAGTTGTTATTGTTCTGGAATGACTGCCTAAAAGGATGAGGGACGAAGATACAGTTGTGATTTTCAAAAGGGAATTGGATAAATATGAAGGGCAAACATTTGCAGGACCACGGAGAAAGAACAGGGGTGTGACTCTAATTGGAGTCTTTTTTCAAAGGAATGACACATAGAATATGGTCATTATTCTCCCTCTGTGTTGTATCATTCTTTGATGTGACACCAAGAATACTCAACAATTGGTAGCTGGCATCGTTTCAATGTGCAAGTCTTGTGCTCCATAAAGAGCTCAGAATAATTAAGATTTTAGATTACATTAGATTACATTACAGTGTGGAAACAGGCCCTTCGGCCCAACAAGTCCACACCGACCCGCCGAAGCGCAACCCACCCATACCCCTACATTTACCCCTTACCTAACACTACAGGCAATTTAACATGGCCAATTCACCTGACCTGCACATCTTTGGACTGTGGGAGGAAACCGGAGCACCCGGAGGAAACCCACGCAGACACGGGGAGAACGTGCAAACTCCACACAGTCAGTCGCCTGAGGCGGGAATTGAACCCGGGTCTCTGGCGCTGTGAGGCAGCAGTGCTAACCACTGTGCCACCGTGCCGCCCACTGGTTCTCCTGATGTATTGATGGTACAGTCAATGTATTCACTGTTGAATGCAAGTATACTTTTCTTTTACCTTGATCTCAAAATCTAATTGTACCTTTCCTCAACTCTCTCCATTTCCCATTCTATACACAATCTTTGACACCCACTCTAATTAACATGGATATTCTCATGGATCCTGACAAGAAACCTTTCCCCAGAACAGAATCCCACAGACTAACATGATCACCTCCACCATCCCGGGCAAAACCCTTCTCCCTGGCTGGCCTGACAACTACCGTCCAATCCAAAATAATCCCAACCCCCACCTGCCAACCCCTCCCCCTGCTGTTGAACCTAGTACCGGCTTCTGTGTTGGCCTGGTTACACCATGGATGATACCACACCAGGAACACTCCTCTTCCCCCAGAGCCAGACCTGATGCACTTTATCTCCTGCCTGACATAATGCTGCTCCTTCCCTTGCTCAGGACTCACCCTGCCCACAATTTCACCCTGCACTAAACTTAACTGATACCCCAGCTGGCACTGAACACTATTTTTTAAAAGTTCATTCATGGGATGAGGGCATCACTGGCTAGATAGCATTCATTGCTCATTCCTACTCACCCAGGGGGCAGTTGAGAATCAACCACATTGCTGTAGATCTGGACTCACAAACCAGGTCAGGATGGCAGTTTCCTTCCCGAAAGGGCATTAGCAAAAACCATTCCACACAGCAAACAGTTAGGGTTTAGAATGCATTGCCTGGGAATGTGGTGGAGGCAGATTCAATGGAGACGCTCACGAGCGGCATTGGGTGGTTATTTGGATAGAAATGGTGAGCAGGGATATAGGGAAAAGGCAGGAGATTGGAGCAAGATGATAGAAAGGTACAGAAGTGACTGGCCAAATGGTCTCTTCTGTGCTGTAACAATTCTGCCATTTATTGTATTCCAATAAGTGAAGGGTTTACACATCTGAAAGCCCCATTGCAAACCTTTGGAGAGAATATAAAGATGTCAGATTACTGGGTGAGGGGGGGTCACAAAGCTGGTGAGTTGGGTTGAGCTGATTGATAAGTGGATGAATGAGTAAGTTGGCAGGCAACTGACAAAGTGGGTAGGTGCCAGGTAGGTGGCTAAGGGTTTAGGGTACACCAGGAAGGGAACTCAGGCATAGACAGGTTGGGTTGGGGAGTGTCTGATCAGGTTGGGGAAGGATCTATCATGAGATAATTCAAAAGGAATCAGCAGTGAGCTAGAGAGATTGGGAGAGCACACTAGCTTTATAGTCACTCAGAACAGATTTTAATCCTCTAACGTTTTGAATAACTATACAGGTAAGTGGCTTGGAACCCTTGGAAGTCTCCAACAACTCAAATTTAGAGTGGCAGACTTTTTCGGAGGCATAAGGTAATTATCCATCAAAAATGTAAGCCTCCTGTACAATGTGCAGGCAGTCAGATTGTGGAGATCTTCAAGGAGTCCAATATGACCTTCAGAGCACATTAGTCAGATCAGGAGATCTGGACAAAAGTATGGAGAAACCTAAATATGGACGGGCATCTCTCATTAATGAACTTTCTGCTACAGCAAAATGTAAAGTCAATGTTTTGAATGCCTCAGGTTTGTGTCAAATTCTAATTTTGTTTTCAAGCCTCCAGGGCCACATAGATTAATTTTATTTCTTCGTAATTAATAAATTTTCCAATTTCACACTACTTAAAATTAGATTTCTATTTAAAGATGCATATGAGAGTTTATGCTAATCCCAACACTGAGCAAAGCTATTATGTTTGGTGCAGTGTAAATTGTAATGTTATTATTTAGAATAGAGATTGCCCAAAACAGTGCTATACAGTCATACAGCATGGAAACAAACCTTTCAGTCAAAGCAGTCCACGTCGACAATGTTCCCAAACCAAACTGTTCCCACTTGCCTTTCAGAGCAAATTACTGCAGATGCTGGAATCTGTACTGAAAATAACAAAGGTCACATCCATGAAGAGAGAGCAAGTTAACATTTCGAGTCTGGATGACTCTTCTTCAGAACACCTGCCTGCGCTTGGTCCACATCCCTCCAAACCTTTTCTATTCATTAACTTATCCAAATGTCTTTTAAAAGTTGTAACTGCACCTGCCTCCATCACTTTCTGGCTGTTCATTCACACACAAACCATTCTGTGTAAAAAGGTTGACCCTCATGTCCTTTTTAAATCTTTCTCCTCTCATCTTAAAAATATGTCTCCTAGTTTTGAGCTCTCCCACACGAGGGAAAAGACCCTTGTTATTCACTTTATCAATGTCTCTCATGACTTTATAAACCTTTATAAGGTCACCTCTCAACCTCCTACGCTCCAGAAAAAAAGTCCCAGCCTTTCCAGTCTATCTCAAACCCTCCATTCCCTACAACATCTTGGTAAATCTTTTCTGAACCTTCTCCAGTTTAATAATATCCTTCTTATAACAGACACTCTGAAATTCGTCTATCAATCGAGTGGGGAGAGTATACCCTATACAGGTGCTTACCAGTTCTATGTTAACATCTGATAACAATTGCTCCTTATGATGTGTCCCTTCCCTTTATGCCTAACCAACAGCATGGCCATTTCTCAATCAGGTCTTTGGTATAGATTCAGAACTCTGAAGAGGGGTCACTGAACTCAAAACATTAATTCTGCTTTGTCTGTACAGGTGCTGCTAGACTTGCTGAGTTTCTCCAGTAATTTCAGTTCTTGTTTCAGATTTCCAGTTTCTGCAGTTCTTTGTTTTATTTGAATGAGAGCTAGAGGTAAGTTTTGATCAAGATGAACTTGGGTGGCATGATGGCTCAGTGGTTAGCACTGCTGCATTACAGTGCTAGGGACCTGGGTTTGATTCCAGCCTCAGGTGACTGTTTGTGTGAAGTTTGCAGTTTGCTCTGTCTGTGTGGGATTTCTCCCACAGTCCAAAGATGTGCAAGTTAGATGAATTGGCCATGCTAAGTTACCCATTGTGTTCAGGGATGTGTAGGTTAGGTGCATTAGGTAGGGGAATGAGCCTGGGTGGGTTACTCTTTGGAGGGTTAGTGTGAAATTGTTGGGCTGAAGGGCCTATTTCTACACTGTAGAGATTCTGATTCTAGTTACAAAATCATTGAATTTTAGAGTACAGGAGGAGGCCATTCGATCCATCTCTGCTGGTTTTTTTCAAAGAACTACCCACGACATCCCCTTGTCCAGCCCAATCTCCATAGCCGTCGAAATTTAGATTACTTACAGTGTGGAAACAGGCCCTTCGGCCCAACAAGTCCACACCGACCCTCCAAAGAGCAACCCACCCAAACCCATTCACCCCACTCTACAGGCAATTTAGCATGGCCAATTTACCTAACCTGCACATTTTTGCAACGTGGGAGGAAACCCACGCAGATACGGGGAGATTATGCAAACTCCACACAGACAGTTGTCTGAGGTGGGGATTGAACCCGGGTCTCAGTGAGGCAGCAGTGCTAACCACTGTGCCACTGTGCTGCCCATAAATGCATTGCTTTCAAATGTATCTCCAGCTCTCTTTTGAACACTCCGATAGAATTCAATTCCAGCACTCTCCCTGGTAGTGTATTCAAAATCCTTACAACTCTGAGTGAAGACGTTTCTCCTCATCTCAGTCCTCACTCTCTTGTTGACATTCTTGAAATCATGACCCCCCCGGTTACTGACATTGCTCAAATGGAAGCAGAATATCTGTCTTTACTCTGTCAAACGTTCCTAAATTTGAACACTTCAATCAGGACACATCTTAATCTTCTCTGCTCCAAGGAGAATAAGCCCAATTTCTCTACTCTTTCCTGACATGTATAGTCCCTCATTCCTGCTAACATTCCAGTAATTTGTACTTGAAATGTGGTCTGACCAATGATTTGTAGAGTTGTGGCATTAATTCCTTGCTTCTATACTTTATGCCCTTATTCATAAACCCAAAGATCTGATAAGCTTCCTTAACAACTGTATCAAATTGCCTGACCAATTTCAGAGAATTATACACATGAATTCTGCAGTCTCTCTGCTCCTCTATTCTCTGAATCTGTATTTTCTCAAAATGTTTCTTGTACCAAACTGTATTCCCTCACATTTCTCTGCATTGAAATTCATCTGCCAGGTGTCTGCCCATTTGGTCAATTTGTCAATGTCCCTCTGAAGTTACTCAGCATTAGCCTCACAATCCAATATTTTCCCTGACTTTGTATCTTCTGCAGATTTAGAGATTTTACCCATTTGCAAAATATTTATATAAATCAGAAAATGTAAGGGTCCCAACACCGCTTCCTGGGGGACACCACTTTCAACTCACCTTCAATCTGAGAAATACCCATCGAGAGCCTACCCTCTGTTTCCTATTTTTTTAATCCACTTCTAATCCATGCTGCTAAGGACCTATCAATCCCAGACATTTCTAGTTTGTTAACCAACCTGCCATATGGCACTATATCAAATGCTTTCTGAAAGTCCAAACATTCAACATTCACAGCACTACCCTCATCCACTGCCTGGCTCACCTTATCAAAGAATTCAATTACATTTATCAGACATGACCTGCTCTTGACAGAGCCACATTGACTGTTGTGAACTAAATTTTCTCGAGTTGTATATTTATCATATCCTGTATAGATATGGTGGCACAGTGGTTAGCACTGCTGCCTCATAGTGCCAGAGACCTGGGTTCAAGTCCTGCCTCAGGCAACTGTCTGTGTGGAGTTTGCACATTCCCCCTGTGTCTGTGTGTGTTTCCTCCGGGTGATCCGGTTTCCTCCCCAGTCCAAAAATGTGCAGGTCCGGTGAATTGGCTGTGCTAAATTGCCCAGGGTGTTAGGTGAAGGGTAAATGTTGGGGAATGGGTCTGGGTGGGTTGCTGTTCGGAGGGTTGGTGTAGACTTGTTGGGCCAAAGGGCCTGTTTCCACACTGTAAGTAATCTAAAAAAAAAATTTATCGTGTCCATCAGTCTTCCCACTATTGATGTCAAGACGACAGGTCTGTAGTTTCCTTGATTCACCTTTGTCCTCATTTTAAACAACAATACAGTGCAGTACAGGTTCTTCACCCTCGATGTTGCGCTGACCTGTGGAACCAATCTGAAGCCTATCTATCCTACACTATTCCATTCTCATCCATATGTTTATCCAAAGACTGAAAGTTGGCGAATCTACTACTGTTGCAGGCAGTGAGTTCCAGGCCCCTACTACTCTCTTAGTAAAGAGACTACCTCTAACATCTATCCGATGTCTATCACCTCTCATTTTAAAGCTATGTCCCCTCATGCTAGCCATTACCATCCAAGGAAAAAGGCTCTCCCTGTCCACCCTATCAGACCCTCTGATTATCTTATTTGTCTCCATTAAGTCACCTTTCAACTTTCTTCTCACTAATGAAAACACCCTCAAGTCCCTCAGCATTTCCTCATAAGACCTTCCCTCCATACCAGGCAACATCCTCGTAAGTCTCCTCTGAACACTTTCCAAAGCTTCCATATCCTTCCAACAATGCAGTGACCAGAACTGTACACAATGCTCCAAGTATGGCTGTACCAGAGTTTTCTACACCTGCAGCATGACCTCATTGCTCCGAAACGCAATCCCTCTACCAATAAAAGTTAACACACCATATGCCTTCTTAACAACCTTATCAACCTGGGTGGCACCTTTCAGAGATCTAGATACATGAACACCGAGATCTCTCTGCTCATCTACACCACCTAGAATCTTACCATGAGTCCAGTACTCTGCATTCCTGTTACTCCTTCCAAAGTGAATCACCTCGCACTTTTCCACATTAAACTTCATTTGCCACCTCTCAGCCCAGCTCTGCAGCTTATCTATGTCCCTCTGTCTCATCTCAGCTCAGCTAGTTCACCTAAAATATCTCACCACTCTCCGTTCATTATACTGGTCACTTATGAAGCATGACCACTTTGGCCTGAAGTCTCATTTATTTCCATATAACCAAAAGGCCTCTGAAAATCCTTTTCATCTCTGCTCGTCAGATGCTGCCTGAATTGCTGTGCTCTTCCAGCACCACTGATCCAGAATCTGGTTTCCAGCATCTGCAGTCATTGTTTTTACCTTGTTCCTTGTGGGTCCCACTCTATCCTTCACTAATCTTTTACTATTAATCTGTTTGAAGGATGCATACTGCATACTTCAACCTATTTAATCCTGATGCTACTCGAATGTTATCATCTCCTCTGTCCTGTACTGTACATAGTTGATACTTAAAATATCTACCAGGTCAGGGCTTATGATGCTGGTTCTTTTCTTGAACAGATCCAGTAAGAAGGAGAGAAAGAAGACTGTTTGTAATGTCCGTGATGATACTGCTCCTTTAACAAGGTTATGTGGTCCATAATTATTTTCAAAAGGGGTTGTAAAAGGCAGAGGTTCCAATTTGTCTGTGTTGAGGGACTTTGCTATTGGCTGACAGATATTGCCTGAGGCAATAATCAGGAAAAAGGCTTTTCGTTTTTTTTTAAAAACACTTGTACAACAAACAGGAGTTGCCAGTTCTCCCAGTTTTGGGGTGTAGATTTGCTCACTGAGCTGTAGGTTTGATACCCAGATGTTTGATTACCTGGCTAAGTAACATCATCAGTGGTGACCTCCAAGTGAAGCGAAGTTGTTGTCTCCTGCTTTCTATTTATATCTTTCTCCTGGATAGGATTTCTGGGGTTTGTGGTGATGTCATTTCCTGTTCGTTTTCTGAGGGGTTGATAGATGGCATCTAAATCTATGAGTTTGTTTATGGCGCTGTGGTTGGAGTGCCAGGCCTCTAGGAATTCTCTGGCATGTCTTTGCTTAGCCTGTTCCAGGATAGATGTGTTGTCCCAGTTGAATTAGTGGTTTTATTCTTCCGTATGTAGGGCTCTGAGGGAAAGAGGGTCGTGTCTTTTTGTGGCTAGCTGGTGTTCGTGTATACTGGTGGCTAACTTTCTTCCTGTTTGTCCTACGTAGTGTTTGTGGCAGTCCTTGCAGGGAATTTTGTAGATGATGTTGGTTTTGTCCATGGGTTGTACTGGGTCTTTTAAGTTTGTTAGTTTTTGTTTGAGAGTGTTGGTGGGTTTGTGTGCTACTAGGATTCTGAGGGGTCTTAGTAGTCTGGCTGTCATCTCTGGAACTTCTTTGATGTATGGTAAGGTGGTTAGGGTTTCTGGCTGTGTTTGGTCTGCTTGTCATGGTTTGTTCTTGAG
>NC_057721.1:76676947-76687438 GCF_004010195.1 Chiloscyllium plagiosum
TCCCTCAGCCCTGACCCTCTGACAGTGCGGCGCTCCCTCAGCCCTGACCCTCTGACAGTGCGGCGCTCCCTCAGCCCTGACCCTCTGACAGTGCGGCGCTCCCTCAGCCCTGACCCTCTGACAGTGCGGCGCTCCCTCAGCCCTGACCCTCTGACAGTGCGGCGCTCCCTCAGCCCTGACCCTCTGACAGTGCGGCGCTCCCTCAGCCCTGACCCTCTGACAGTGCGGCGCTCCCTCAGCCCTGACCCTCTGACAGTGCGGCGCTCCCTCAGCCCTGACCCTCTGACAGTGCGGCGCTCCCTCAGCCCTGACCCTCTGACAGTGCGGCGCTCCCTCAGCCCTGACCCTCTGACAGTGCGGCGCTCCCTCAGCCCTGACCCTCTGACAGTGCGGCGCTCCCTCAGCCCTGACCCTCTGACAGTGCGGCGCTCCCTCAGCCCTGACCCTCTGACAGTGCGGCGCTCCCTCAGCCCTGACCCTCCGACAGTGCAACACTCCCTCAGCCCTGACCCTCTGACAGTGCGGCGCTCCCTCAGCCCTGAGCCTCTGTCAGTGCAGCACTCCCTCAGCCCTGACCCTCTGACAGTGCAGCACTCCCTCAGCCCTGACCCTCTGACAGTGCAACACTCCCTCAGCCCTGACCCTCCAACAGTGCAACACTCCCTCAGCCCTGACCCCCTGACAGTGCAACACTCCGTCAGCACTGATCCTCTGACAGTGCGGCGATCCCTCAGCCCTGACCCTCTGACAGTGCAGCACTACTTCAGCCCTGACCATCCGACAATGCAACACTCCTTCAGCCCTGACCCTCTGACAGTGCGGCACTCCCTCTGTTCTGACCCTCTAACAGTGAGGCACTCCCTCAGCCCTGACCCTCTGACAGTGCGGCACACCCTCAGCCCTGATCCTCCGACAGTGCAGCACTCCCTCAGACCTGTCCCTTTGACAGTGCAACACTCACTCAGCCCTGACCCTCCGACAGTGCCACACTCCCTCAGCCCTGACCCTCTGACAGTGCAACACTCCCTCAGCCCTGCCCCTCCAACAGTGCGACACTCCCTCAGCCCGGACCCTCCGACAGTGCAGCACTCCCTCTGCCCTGACCCTCTGAAAGTGCGTCGCTCCCTCAGCCCTGACCCTCTGACAGTGCAGCACTCCCTCAGCCCTGACCCTCCGACAGTGCAACACTCCCTCAGCCCTGACCCTCTGACAGTGCAACACTCCCTCAGCCCTGATCCTCCGACAGTGTGGCACTCCCTCAGCCCTGATCCTCCGACAGTGCAACACTCCCTCAGCACTGACCCTCTGACAGTGCGGCGCTGCCTCAGCCCTGACCCTCTGACAGTGCGTCGCTCCCTTAGCCCTGACCCTCTGACAGTGCAACACTCCCTCAGCCCTGACCCTCTGACAGTGCGGGACTCCCTCAGCCCTGACCCTCCAACAGTGCAGCACTCACTCAGCCCTGACCCTCCCACAGTGCAACACTCCCTCAGCCCTGACCCTCTGACAGTGCAACACTCTCCTCAGCCCTGACCCGCTGACAGTGCAACACTACCTCAGCCCTGACCCTCCGACAGTGCAACACTCCCTCAACCCGGATCCTCTGACAGTGCAACACTCTCCTCTGCCCTGACCCTCCGACAGTGCAACACTCCCTCAGCCCTGACCCTCTGACAGTGCGGCGCTGCCTCAGCCCTGATCCTCTGCTAGTGCGTCGCTCCCTCAGCCCTGACCCTCTGACAGTGCAACACTCCCTCAGCCCTGACCCTCTGACAGTGCGGGACTCCCTCAGCCCTGATCCTCCGACAGTGCGACACTCCCTCAGCCCTGACCCTCCGACAGTGCGGCACTCCCTCTGCCCTGACCCTCTGACAGTGCAACACTCCCTCAGCCCTGACCTTCTGAAAGTGCAACACTCCCTCAGCCCTGACCCTCTGACAGTGCAACACTCTCCTCAGCCCTGACCCTCCGACAGTGCAACACTCCCTCAACCCTGATCCTCTGACAGTGCAACACTCTCCTCTGCCCTGACCCTCTGACAGTGCAACACTCCCTCAGCCCTGACCCTCTGACAGTGCGGCGCTCCCTCAACCCTGACTCTCCGACAGTGCAACACTCCCTCAACCCTGACTCTCCGACAGTGCAACACTCCCTCAGCCCTGACCCTCTGACAGTGCGTCGCTCCCTGAGCCCTGACCCTCTGTCAGTGCAACACTCCCTCAGCCCTGATCTTCCGACAGTGTGGCACTCCCTCAGCCCTGACCCTCCGACAGTGCAACACTCCCTCAGCCCTGACCCTCTGACAGTGCAACACTCCCTCAGCCCTGATCGTCCGTCAGTGCAGCACTCCCTCAGCCCTGACCCTCCGACAGTGCAACACTCCCTCAGCCCTGACCCTCCGACAGTGCGGCACTCCCTCAGCCCTGACCCTCCGACAGTGCAACACTCCCTCAGCCCTGACCCTCTGACAGTGCAGCACTCCCTCAGCCCTGACCCTCCGACAGTGCGACACTCCCTCAGCCCTGACCCTCTGACAATGCAACACTCCCTCAGCCCTGACCCTCCGACAGTGCAGCACTCCCTCAGCCCTGACCCTCCAACAGTGCAACACTCCCTCAGCCCTGACCCTCTGACAGTGCAACACTCCGTCAGCACTGATCCTCTGACAGTGCGGCGATCCCTCAGCCTTGACCCTCTGACAGTGCAGCACACCTTCAGTACTGATCCTCTGACAGTGCAGCACTCTTTTAGCCCTGACCCTCCAATAGTGCCCACTCCCTCAGTCCTGAGCCTCCAATAGTGTGGCATTCCCTCAGCTCTGACCCTCCAATAGTGCCCATTCCCTCAGCCCTGACCCTCCCACAGTGCGGCGCTCCCTCAGTCCTGACCCTCTGACAGTGCAGCACTCCCTCAGTACTCCAGTAGTCTCAATTGTTATTCTCTAGTCACTGGGGTGTGACCTGATGCGCTACTTTCAGTCTCAATGATCTTTATCATCTCCATCTCTGTAACGTCCTCCTTTACTAAACCTTCCAACATTTCTGAATTCCTAAACTCTGAAATATCCTCCCTCATTGTTTTTACCTCTCTAACTCTCTTTTCCGGTTTACAATGCTGCTCAAAGCCAATCTCTTTAAAGTAGCTTTCGCTCACCTCTCCTAACGCCTTGCATTTTATGGCAAAGCCACAGGCTATTTTAAGTATGTTAAGGAAGCTATATAAATGTAAGTTGGCTGTTGTTATTTTTGTAGAACCAGAATCTCCTCTGAGGCTTAGTTTTCTTTATGGCTGAGGTACAAGTGACCTTATCACCTTTTGAGAATCTCATGAATCTTCACTCTTTATGTTTAAAGTTTCACTGTTGCCTGGATCTTTTTTTGAAAAAAATATTACTCGATAGTTCAAACCAGGTTTCCCAAACATTCCAGCTTTTAACTCTATTTTTGACTGGGATCTTGGCACTTGAGGGAACATAGCATTCTTAATACTGTTACATTCAAGCTAAAAGGCATTAGTCTGCAATGTCATTACTGTCATTAAGGATCACTGCCTAATGGCTTCCTGACATCAAGTGAAGTTCTGTGTGTCAGTACACAGACAGCAAGAAGACCTGCCTGACAGCAGCAACTAAATCACTTCTCCTAATGGCTTTATTGCTTGTGGGCTATCTGTGAACAAAGTACCTCTATCAGTGGAAGCTGCCTGTTGGATTGAAAGATCCCAGTCAGAACCAGACAATAATAGAGCTCTTAGGTGGAATGAAACATAGCAATGATCTATGCTCTTAGGAGTTTTACCTTGACTGGTGACCAGACTGAAAAAGAAAATGCAAGATTGGTGAGGTTTCTTGTACAATCCCTGTATGCATTCAGAGTGCAAAAAACATCATAGCTTTACCTCTGTAATCATTATTTATCCAATATTGTGAGAATGATCAGTGGCATTCAAATTGCTTCATGCAGTTTAACCAGTATAACTATTCCATATTATGAACAGTATGCATGCCCTCAACCTTCGCTGGGATAAATAAAGCTCTGTGGATGTTAAAAGTGTGAAATAAAAACAAAATTTGCTTGAAATTCTCAACAGATTTGACAGTGTCAATGGAGGGAGAGAGACAGAGTCAGACGTTACACAACACCAGGCTATATTCATAGAGTCATCGAGCCATACAGAAACAGCAAGGAAACAGGTCCAACTTGTCCATGCTGACCAGATATCCTAAATTAATCTAATTCTTTTTGTCAGCATTTGACCCATATCCCTCTAAATCCTTTCTCTCCATATCGTCCTCCAAAATACTTTTTAAGCTTGTGATTTCAAATAAACCTGTTGGACTATAACCTGTGTTGTGTGACTTCTGACTTTGTCCACCCCAGTCCAATGCCAGCACATCCACGTCATGGCTACTAGAGAGAAATAAGACTAATACTTCAAATCCAATAGTCATTACCAGCTCAACAGAGCTTCTCCACTTGTTCAGGTTTGTCTGAAACAGAGCAGCAAAGGTATAAATTGAAAAGTTAACACTTGTTTCATATGTCTTTGTGCAAGTGGATTATGAATAGGTTTATCTCTCTTCTTTAATCTCCTTTTGCTCAGACAGAACAGATGTGCTTTAATTTCCTTTTGGCACACTGCGATTACCCTTAAACATAGTTAACCAGGTCAAAGCGATTGAGTTCAAAATCAGTTTCCTTGAGTCAAAAGAAATAATTTTTATTATCTATTGGCCTGTGCTTCTGTTCATGTTTAATTTATTATATTTTTCAAGCACAATTGAGAAGGATATGGGCCAAATGCTGGCAAATGGGACTCGATTAATTTAGGATATCTGGTCAGCATGGGCAAGTTGGACAGAGGGTCTGTTTCAATGCTGTGCATCTTTATGACTCTATGAATATAACCTGGTGTTGTTTGACTTCTGACTCTGTTTCTCTCTCCACTGATACTGAACAGAAGCACAAGTAAGGTGCTGTGAAAGGCCAATTAGTCTCTTTCTATGTGGTAAACATCCCAAACTCTTTAATATTGTACAGACTCCATGAAACGTCTTGGTGCTTAATGTTGGCACTTGTAAACTATCCTATTTCTTCTGGAACAGTGGGGGAAAGGTGAGCCCTCCTCAGCTTGAAGGATTTCCAGTCCACTATCCTGTTTGCAAAGGAACTTCACTTGTACCATTCATCCATTAACATAGAAATGGTTTGTATGCGATTAGTTAGTGGGCACAATTGTTTTCTACGACCTGAATCATACACTTAAGAAATCTTCTGAGTGGGCTCCTTCACTTTGCACTTTAGGGGGATCTTGAGGCACAATGGTAGTGTCCACACCGCTGAGCCAGGAAGCCTAGATTCAAGTCCCACCTGCTCCAGAGGCGAGTCATAGCATCTCTGATCAGATTGTTGAGAGAATAGCAATACTTTGCACTTCCTTAAAAGCACATTGCAGCATGACTATAGTGTATTTAGACTCACCCCCTAAGTCCAGCTCTTGCAGAAGTACCACCTTTCAAATGAGTTGTAAAACCAAGGACATTGAGTCAAACAGTCATTGAGATGTACAGCATGGAAAGTCACCCTTCGGTCCAATTCATCCATGCCAACCAGATATCCCAAATTAACCTAGGCCCATTTGCCAGCATTTAGCCCATATCCCTCTAAACCGTGCAGCACAGTGGTTCAGTGATTGCTACTGCTATCCCACAATGCCATGGATTGAGGTTTGATTCCACCCTCAGTTTGTGTGGAGTTTGCACATTCTCCCTGTGTCTGTGTGGGTTTCTTCCAACAGTCCAAAAATATGCAGGTCAGGTGAATTGGCCATGCTAAATTGCTCATAGTGCAAGGTTTGTGAAGGTTTTGGTAGCTCAGGTTGAGGTTTAGGGTGGAGGTTTGCTCACTGAGCCCTACACACGGATGGAAAAAAACTCACCATTTCGACTGGGACAACGCATCTATCCTTGGACAGGCTAAGCAAAGACATGCCAGAGAATTCCTCAAGGCCTGGCACTCCAACCACAACGCCATAAACAAACACATACATCTAGATACCATATATCAACCCCTCAGGAAACGAACAGGAAATGACGTCACCACAAACCCCAGGAACCCCACCCAGGACAAACATATAAATAGAAAGCAGGAGACAACAGCTTCGCTTCACTTGGAGGTCGCCACGGATGATGTTACCTAGTAATGAAACATCTGGATATCAAACCTACAGCTCAGTGAGCAAACCTACACCTCTGCTCATAGTATTTAGGGATGTGCAGGTTAGGTTTATTTGTTAGGTACATTTTACCTAATGTAAATGTACGGGAATGGGTCTGAGTGGGTTACTCTTCAGAGTGTCAGTGTGAACTTGTTGGGTCAAAGGACCTGTTTCCACACTGTAGGGATCCCATGAAACCCTTCCTATTTATATACCCATCTTTTTAATATTGTAATTGTACCAGCCTCTTCCACTTACTCCAGCAGCTCATTCCATACACATGCTACCCTCTGTGTGAAAAAGTTGCCCCTTAGGTCTCTTATAGATCTTTCCCCTCTCACCTTAAACCTATGCCCTCTAGTTTTGGACTCCCTATCCTGGGAAAAAGAACATGGCTATTCACACTATTCATGCCCGTCTTGATTTTATAAACCTCTATAAGGTATCCCTCAGCCTCCGACGCTCCATGGAGAATACCCCAGCTTATTCAGCCTCTCCCTGTAGCTCCAACTCTGACAACATCTTTGTAAATCTTTTCTGAGCCATTTCATTCCTGTAGCAGGGACACCAGAATAGAACACAGTATTTCACAAGTGACCCAAGCAGTATTTTATACAGCCACAACATGAGCTCCCAACTCCTATAGTCGAAAGAACAGCAGGTCAGGCAGCATTGAGGAACAGGAGAATTGATGTTTCAGGTATAAGCCCTTCATCAGGAATGATTCCTGATGAAGGACTTGTGCCCGAAACATCAATTCTCCTGCTCCTCCAGCATCTGCAGTCCTCACTTCCCCCCAACTCCCATACTCAATGCACTCTCCGATAAAGGCAAGCATACCAAATGTCTTCTTCACTATCCTGTGATTCCACTTTCAAGCAAATCCCTACTGGTCTTGGACTTGAAACATTAATTCTGTTGCTCTTTCTCCTCACATGTTGCCAGTCCTGCTGAGCTTCTCCAGAACTTTCTGCATTTGTTCCTATCTATGTCCTCTCCGATGGATATAAAAGGTGCAACTGTTTTGAAGAAGAGTAGTGAAGTTATCCCCGGGTAATATTTATCCCTCAACAACTAATGGACAGTATCCAGTTTTTATCACACTGGATTTTGCAGAGCACAAATTAGCTTCTGTGTTCCCGAAAGTACAACATCGACTGCACCTTATTTCACTCATTTCATCGGTTCTAAAGAACTTTAGGATATCCTGATGTGATGAAGAAAGTTGGATAAATGCACGACTTTCTTTCATTTCTTTGCATTGTCAAGCCAACCAGCAGTCATTTCGATGCAAGTGTTATTTCTCTTATTATATTTTGGTGCCTGTAAATAGCTCTCAATTAATGGCATGTGGCCAGCACAGCATGCCAGGGTAGAGGGAGGGAGCTGAGGTCTTTGTGCTGCTTCACTCAGTACAAATGATGACACTGTGTAAGCCTTGGAGCAGTATTTAACATGCTCAGTGGGTGACTCAGTAACGGAGCAAAAGAGATACTGTTTGATATGTGCAGTCAAGTCATCTCCATTAATGGTATCATAAGCTGCACCATGGTAGCTGTCAGAATCACATTGTAATGATGGGACTCATGCAGGATAATGCGAGTATCCATGACCTGCAGTTTCAAGGGAGATAAAGGGACAAAGCTGCTGTCTTCATTCTGTTGCACAATAGGACATTATTTTTGTTTATGTTTATTTCGACTTGGAAAGGTGAGAAATGTTGTACCAGGTCAGGAGCGGGGCAGATTAAATACCAGGGGCTGTTTGTCTTATCTGCTCTTAATTGCAATTATTAAGCATCTCCACTGTGATATCATCACCTTGAGCTCCCTCCCAAACACACTGACCTCCAAATGAAAGTGGATCTGGACTCTGGCCTGAGTGCTGCCTTTGTCACAATCCCCAAAGTTCAATTGTCTCAAAGAAAGGACCCTTACAGGCAGATCCATCAATCTCTCCCCTCTGTTCCCTCTCCAATCTATGTGCAGTTCTGAAATTCCCTCTCTAAGGCCATTGTGTATCTGCCAACAACACATGAACTGTGGCAATTCAAGAAGCCAGCTCACCACTATCTTCTCACAGGATACTTAGGGATGGTTAATAAATGCTGGTCCAACTAATTACATCTATGTCCAGGTAATGTAGCAACAGTAGGAGGCCATTTGATGCCCCAACACTGTCCTGGCATTCAATTCAAATCAAGATGAAAGGGCATTTTAGGCTCCATATCTCAGGAAGGATGTTCTGGCTTTGGAGCTTGTTCAGAGGAGGTGCACAAGAATGGTCCAACGAATTAAAAGCTTAACATATGAGGAATGTTTGAGGACTCTAACTATACTGAATAGAATTTAGAAGCATGAGGGGGGATATAATTTAAGCATACAGAACTGAATGGCCTGGACAGAGTAGATTAGATTAGATTAGATTACATTACAGTGTGGAAACAGGCCCTTCGGCCCAACAAGTCCCGTGCCGCCCAGGAAGATGTTTCCATTGGTAGGAGAGACTAGGACTCAAGGGCACAGCCTTAGAGTAAAGGGAAGACCTTTTAGAAAAGAGATGAGGAGAAACTTCTTCAGCCAGAGAGTGGTGAATCTACAGAATTCACTGCCACAGAAGGCTGTGGATGCCAGGTCATTGAGTATATTTAAAACTGAGATAGAAAGGTTCTTGTGTATCAAGGGGATCAAGGGTTATGGGGAGAAAGTGGGAGAATGGGGTTAAGAAACTTATCAGCCAAGATTGAATTGTGGAAAAGACTCGATGGGCTGAATGGTCTAATTTCTGCTCCTATCTCTTATGGTCTTATGATATCTTACAGCCCAGTGGTATTTTGGATATTCTTCGTTCATGTTAAGTCACACAGGAGGACATGTTTTTACTCACTTATGGGATGCAGGTGTCACTGGCTGACCAGAATTCATTGCCTGTCCCTGGCTGCCCTTGGGATGGTGGTGCTGGGCTCCTTGAATCACTGCAGTCCATTTGGTACAGATTGACCTACAATACCCTGAGAGAGGAAGGTCCAAGTATTTGATCCAACGACAGTAAAGGAACAGTATTTCCAAGTCAGAATAGTGAGTGGCTTGCAGGGGAACTTGAAGATTGTGGTGCTCCAATGAATCAGCTGCCCTTGTCCTTCTAGATGGAAGTTGTCATGGGTTTGGAAGGTGCTGTCTAAGGATCTTTGGTGAATTACTGCAGTGCATCTAGCAAACAGTACACAATGCTGTTACTGAGTCTCGGTGGTGGAGGGAATAGATGTTTGTAAATGTGGTGCCAATCAAGCAGGCTGCTTTGTCCTGGATGGTGTCAAGCTTCCTGTTGGGTCTGCACTCATCCAGGCAAGTGGGGAGTATTTCATCACATTCCTGACTTGTGCCTTGTTGATGGTGGACAGGCTTTGGGGAGTCAGAGGTGAGTTACTCCTTGCAGTATTCCTAATTACTACCTACTCTTGTAGCCACTGTGTGTATGTGGTGAGTCCAGTTCAGTCCTGGTCAATGGTAATCCCCAGGATGTTGATAAAGCCTTAGAGTAAAGCAGATTCAGTGATGGTAACACAATTGAATATCAAACCTGATGTCTTTTATTGGAGATGGCCATTGCTTGACACTAGTATGGACAAATGTCGCTGTGGAAAAAGTGAGGACGACAGATGCTGGAGATCAGAGTTGAGATGTTGCCTGACCTGCTGTGCTTTTCCAGTACCACACTCTCAACAAATGCTGCTGCCACTTGTTAACCCAAGTCTGGATATTTTCCAGGTCTGGCTACATTTTGACATGAATTGCTTCAATATCTGAAGTCAGAAATAGGAAAGGTGCAGTCACCTTGTTGGGTGTTTACTATAGGCCCCCAATAGCAGCAGAGATGTGGAGAAACAGATTGGGAAACAGATTTTGGAAAGGTGCAGAAGCCACAGGGTAGTAGTCATGGGCGATTTCAACTTCCCAAATATTGATTGGAAGCTCTTTAGATCAAGTAGATTGGATGGGGCGGTGTTTGCGCAGTGTGTCCAGGAAGCTTTTCTAACTCAATATGTAGATTGTCCGACCAGAGGGGAGGCCATATTGCATTTGGTACTCGGTAATGAACCGGGACAAGTTTAGATTAGATTAGATTACTTACAGTGTGGAAACAGGCCCTTCGGCCCAACAAGTCCACACCGACCTGCCGAAGCGCAATCCACCCATACCCCTACATTTACCCCTTACCTAACACTACGGGCAATTTAGCATGGCCAATTCACCTGACCTGCACATCTTTGGACTG
>NC_057721.1:76688926-76697021 GCF_004010195.1 Chiloscyllium plagiosum
CAGAGGAAGTGGTGGAGGCTGGTACAATTGCAACATTTAAAAGGCATTTGGATGGGTATATGAATGGGAAGGGTTTGGAGGGATATGGGCCAACTGCTAACAAATGGGACTAGATTAGGTGCCAAGTGTGAGGTTGTCCATTTTGGAAGAACAAATAAGAATGCGGAATACAGGGTTAATGGTAGGGTTCTTAGTCAGGTGGAGGAACAGAGGGATCTTGGGGTCTATGTACATAGATCTTTGAAGGTTGCCACTCAGGTGGATAGAGTTTGTAAGAAGGCCTATGGTGTATTAGTGTTCGTTAGCAGAGGGATTGAATTCAAGAGTCGTGAAGTGATGTTGCAACTGTGCAGGACTTTGGTTAGGCCACATTTGGAGTACTGTGTGCAGTTCTGGTCGCCTCACTTTAGGAGAGATGTGGAAGCTTTGGAGAGGGTGCAGAGAAGATTTACCAGGAATTTGCCTGGAATGGAGAATAGGTCGTACAAGGATAGGTTGAGAGTGGTAGGCCTTTTCTCGTTGGAACGGCGAAGGATGAGGGGTGACTTGATAGAGGTTTATAAGATGATCAGAGGAATAGATAGAGTAGACAATCAGAAACTTTTTCCCCGGGTACAACAGAGTGTTACAAGGGGACATAAATTTAAGGTGAAGGGTGGAAGGTATAGGGGAGATGTCAGGGGTGGGTTCTTTACCCAGAGAGTGGTGGGGGCATGGAATGCGCTGCCTGTGGGAGTGGTAGAGTCAGAATCTTTGGTGACCTTTAAGCGGCAATTGGATAGGTACATGGATGGGTGCTTAAGCTAGGACAAATGTTCAGCTCAACATCGTGGGCCGAAGGGCCTGTTCTGTGCTGTATTGTTCTATGTTCTATGTTCTATGTTCTATCTGAGGAGTCACAAATGGTGCTGAACATTGTGCAATCATCGGTGAATATCCTCTTCTGACCTTATAAGGGATGGAAGGTAATTGATGAAACATCTGAAGACGATTGGATGTAGAACTCTACCCTGGGGAACTCTTGCAAAAATGCCATGGAGCTGAAGTAATTGACTTCCAAAAACTACAATCATCTTCCGGTGTGCCAGATGTGACTCTAACCAGCAGAGAGTTTGACCCTAATACCCATTGATTCCAGTTTCGCTAGGGCTTCTTGATGCCACACTCAGTCAAATGCAGCCTTGATGTCAAGGGCTGTCACTCTCGCCTCACCTCTGGAATTCAGCTCTTTTGTCCATGTTTGAACCAAGGTTGTCATGAGGTCAGGAGCTGAGTGTCCCTGGCAGAAATCAAACTGGGCGTTGCTGAGCAGGTGCTGCTTGATAGCACTGTTGATGCCACCTTCCATCACTTTACTTTTATCGAGAGTAGACTGATGGGTGATAGTTGGCCAGGTTGGATTTGCGTAGAGGGCATCACTAGGCAATTTGTCAGGTAGATGTAGTTTTGTAACTGTATTGAAACAGCTTGGCTCAGGGAGTGTCAAGTTCTTGAATGCTGCAAGTCGTCAGGTTTAATGTTGGAACATTGTCAGGACCCATAGCCCTTTGTCATATCCACCGCCTCCAAATGTTTCGTTGTGTGATGCGAGTGAATAAAATTGGCTGAGGACTGACATCTGTGATGATGGAGATCTCAGAGGAGGTTGGTGTCGGAGAGGTTAAAATGAAATAAACTTGCAAATATGTGCTTCAGGGAGCATGTATAGTTCACTCTGCCATTGAAACTGCTCAGCCATTCAATCAAATTGTTGCTGATCTGACTATGGTATAATCCACTTTCCTGCTTATTCCAATAACTTTTGAGTCAGTCATGTGGTTCAACAGGTTACTCATCAGCCCTATCCATCATCTGTCCGCCACCTCCCCATTATTATTCCAAAAGGGAAAAAAAATGTGTGAATTGGCAGTGAAAGAAATTTGACATCAACATTGTGGGCACCTCAACGCCAGGGACAACAATTGGTCAATTCATCTTGCTAGAGGGACATAAGTGAGCCAGATGGCTCTTTATAACATTCCTTGATTGTCCTCCCAGTCACCATTACTGAGGCTGTCTTCAGTAACTGCATTTAAATTGGACCAATCAATTCGTAAGCAAGTATCCATTGCACTTGCCTTTTAATTACTAACCCTATTATCACTGTGTCATGAACTGCCCTGTTAGTGAATGGAGCAATGTGCCCAGGACAATGATCATTAAAGTCACTGACCAAACCGTAGTGCTGCTCTCTCATAAGAGAGAGATGACTGATAGTGAGTTAAGGTGAGGTTCACCATGCCTCAGGTGAGGGGAAAGCTTGCAAAGGAGAGTCCTTTATGATAAACTCGGCCTTTGCAGGAATTGAACTATTGCTGTTGGTATCACTCAGCATTACAAACCAGCTGCACAGCCACTAATCAGTACCTTTGGGGTGACACCTCACAAAGGAGTCAACACAGGAAGGTTGAGCATGGAACAAAATGGAAAACCATTTCTCCATTGAAGAATGTAGAATAAGCCTGTGATGCCAACCACAGTGGCAATATATGGTGGGTGGATTGCTGCTATCACTGTTTGAACAAGCAGAGGCTCTTGTCATGAGCAAGATGTCATTTATTGCTCAATGGCAATTGGGTGCTAGGTATTAGTAAGAAATAGATGTCAGTAAGGCAATTTGAAAATTTAGGATGATATCCTAAAGTATCCTTTGATACTTTAGGATGCTCTCTCTATCCCCAACAAAGTCTCTATGACATCCTCAGATTGGACAGAGCTTAAAGCAGTCTTCAGCGTTAACCCTTTCAGTGCCATCACTTTAAACAATAGGGGTGACATAGCCTAAATGACACCTAAATGAGCAAAAGATACCAAGCAAATAGGACAGAGCAGAAGTTATCCAGGAGCATTTGAATTTGCCCATAAATACCATCTCTCTTGCCCTCAACGCCTTCCTCTTATTTCCTTCCTGGAGTCTCTGTAGTGGGTAAGCATTGGCACCGAGTCAGAACTGAGCCCCTGGACAGAACCATCCGAATAGCAAACTTGTGAAACATTTACAGTGTGGCTTGGTCTCCATTATTTTGATGGGATGCTGTGGTTCAGTTATAGAGGATTCACTGCTGGTCTGTCAAGATTTTAATCAAAGTTTGGATATATATGTTGGCTGTTGGTGATTCCTCAGGAACAAGGAGGATTGATACCTCTAGCACATCTGTCTCTCCTTGTGTATGAGTTCCTGAGCTTTTAACCATGTGGTAAAGGCATTGCGATTCTACACGAACGCATTTTACACAATTACCTATGTTTATTTTTCGCTTATGCCTCAGGGCTTCATATAAAACACAAAGACAGAGATTTTCAATTGATTATGTGTGCAAGGAGCAGTGAGGGCACACTTTGCTAAAAGAGTTTTCTGTTGATGTATGTGTACTCCAATGCTTCCATGACAGGCTGCCGTTTTGAAAACAGATAGTACAGAGAACTAGAAAGCCAATAAGCTGCATGCTTCCAATTAACTTGTAGTGAGGCTCTTTGTTAACAGGCTGAAAGGGGAGAAAGCAAGGTTCTCAACAGTAAGAGTGGAAGAGTCTAAGGCAAGTTAATGCATAACTCATAGGAATGCAGTGGGGAGCCATTCTGAAGTTGTTGAAAACTTTTGCCAAAACTAAAAGGGAAGTTTAAACTGAGGGCCCATGCTGTAGCACAAAGTCACCATCGCTTCAGCAGAGCAACTTGGGAACCAGTTGTGTGATCCATTCAGCCCTTCTTTGACCCAATATGATGCTTGCCCTCTGCTATCTTGCCTGCTCTATAGCATCAGACGACAGCAAGCCCAATCTTAGCTGTTATCTGCCCTCAGCAATTAATCTCCAAAACCTCCAGAAATTGCCACACCACGGCCTGAGTGCCAAACTGATCTCTGGCCCAATTCTTGCTTTTTGCATATAAATTATCACTGAAACTGACAAGGGGAGGATTTGGGATCTCGAAATGATCCAGGTGACAAATTCCTGGGCCCTGAATGAAAATTCCGTCCCATGTGACTTTTGCCCTGAAAGGCTCTATCATTTATTGCATTCAAAGAATTGGGCCCAAAGAAATAAGTTATACAAAACTCCTTTCATCTGAGGATGGCACTAGCTGTACATTATGCTGAGGAAATCAGGGGAAGGAGGAAGAATAAGCACACACTATGTGTTGCATTAGAGTGAGCATGAATACATTTTGTAACACATAACCTCTGCCTGCTTTGATCTGGAACTATCCTCAGAAGATTAAAGGATTTGAATTAAATTTAAGATCTTGTCCATCCTGGCTTGTCGAAGGAATTAATATTCCACAGAATGTGTAAGATTCTCTTTTAACTTACAGACTATTTGCTCTGAGGAATCCTGACTTGCTGAAATAATAAGGCTGTCTATCTCTGACCACATTTCCATTCAAGTGATATTATTGTTCTTTCCATTTGCAGGCCAGTTGTGAAACATGAAGCCTTCCTAGTAAGAGGCTGGTTTGTTTTTAATGCTTGGTATTGCAGTAGCACATAGTTATGTATTTAAACTATTCGAGTCTTGTCACACTAGATGAGACCTGCATTGAGCACCTCAGCTTTCACTTGGGGGACTCTGCAGCCTCGGACATGTGATGATCCCTATGGCTTTAAGAAGTGTATTTTGTCCTGTTTTGTTTTGTGAAGCAATATTGAGACAGAGATGCCAAGCAATCTGCCCAAAGCCATTAAAGTAAACAGCTTGTGAGGCCTTGAGTTTTTTTTAAGTTGGAACAACACAAGGAGGCTGAATGGGTGAGGTCATGCTCCCACTGAACCAGTTTTAACTTTCTGCAGTTGCTGGGGTCTTGAAGTTGATGTACAAGCTATTATTCCTCTCTCTATTACAGCTAAAACCTGGGATTCGCTTCCCACTGCTAGAATTTCATGTGAGACAGTCTATTTTCGAATTTGCCTTTGCCAAGGGTGTATTTATGAGATGTTCCTGTATTGGAGCAGTTAATTAATAATCTATTACTTTGCGAGATATTTCAATAGAGTTGCAGTTAAGCCAATTTCTTTTTTATTCTGTCTGTATTTTAGCCATAGTGTAAAAGTAAAGTGATTTTTGTTTAACGTCGAATAGTTTGACCGATTAAATTGCATCTGGAATGAAACGCCTTACACTTAGATTAGATTAGATTACTTACAGTGTGGAAACAGGCCCTTCAGCCCAACAAGTCCACACCGCCCCGCCGAAGCGCAACCCACCCATACTCCTACATCTACCTCTTACCTAACACTACGGGCAATTTAGCATGGCCAATTCACCTGACCTGCACATCTTTGGACTGTGGGAGGAAACCGGAGCACCTGGTTTAAACAAGAAAAATGTTAGGGTCTAGACTATCATCTTAATTAATTTCAAGGGGACTTGGTCTAGCCCATAACAGAGACTCAACATTGAATTCAATAACTTTAGAGCCTTATTATGTCCTTCCATGTTTTTTGACCCATCCCACACTCTGGTCCGGTCCTGTCACGTCATGGGTTGCTTTCAGCACAGCTTTCCCATTCTGTCCTTCACTCACTCTCATTGTCACTTACTCAGCTTCTTTTCTGCTCTGGCTTGCTATCAACAATCCCCCTGTCTGTCTAGCCTTTTCATATACCTCTCTCTCTCTCTTTCGGCTCTGCCTCCAGCTATCCACTCACTTCTCCTTCTGTCAACACTATCTTCATCTTTAAAAAAAACATTATCCTAGCTGCTGTCAGTTATAGAGTCATACAATCATGGAGGTCTGTAGTCTGGAAACAGACCCTTGGCCCGACCTCCCCATGACACCCAGCTTTCACAGTTCTAATGAAGAGTCCCTGGTCTCGAACCATTTCTCGAACCAGGTGCTGCCAGACCAGCTGACTTTCTCCAGCAATTTCTGCTTTTGTTACTTCAACTCTCTTTTCCATTTACAAAAGCCCAGGCAATAAAAAAAATCATTTTCAATAATTTATCAAGCTGTAAGTTCCTGTTGAATCTGCTTTCACCAGCGTTTCAAGCAACATTTTCCGATTAACAATAAGTCACTGCTTAAATTTCTCACCATTTGCTCTCTGACTTCTACAATTACCTTGAACTTGTGTAATCTGCTTCCAGAGTCTTCTACCACTGGAAACTGCTTCTCTGGCAAAACCATTCCACCTGCACTGAATGTCACATTAACCCCTGATCTAACCCTCTGACCCCCAACACCTCCCTAATTACTGGAATATGAACTGACAACAGCAAAGTTGCTCAACAGGTCTGTCTGCATAGAAGAAAGAGAGATAGAACTCACATTTTGAGTTGAATATGACTCTTCTTCAGTTCACAATTTGGTGTAGGTTTGCTCGCTGAGCTAGAAGGTTCATTTTCAGATGTTATGTCACCATTCTGGGAAACATTTTCAGTGAGCCTCCGAATGAAGCACTAGTGGTGTAGCCCGCTTTCTATTTAGAAAATTTATTAAATAGAAAGTGGGCTGTGCCACCAGTGTTTCATTCGGAGGCTCATTGAAGATATTACTTAATATGATGACAAAATGTCTGAAAACGAATCTTCCAGCTCAGGGAGCAAACCGACATCCAGAACCTCAACCTGAGCTACAAATCTTCTCAAAACTCCCTTAACTATTTGGCTCTGTATCTCTCTCCCCTCCCCATATGCTACTAGCAATGCTGAACATTTTCAACACTATCTGTTTTGATTTCAGCACCTGCATTGTTTTGTTTTTATTGTAATTCCTTAATTCCTCATACCTTTTCAAGTCAACTCTTCACCCTCTCCAAGGTCTTGTTCTCCTTGGAACCTTACTGATACTGGGTCAAAATCCTGAAAGTCCCTTCCTCCCAGTACTTTGGGTGCACCCAAGCCACATGGACTCCAACAGTTCGACAGGTAGATTTCTATCCTTTCGTCAGTGCATAGCCAATGGTATTCTGTAACAGACTGAAACAAAACAATGGGGAGAAAGTGAGGATTGCAGATGCTGGAGATCAGAGTCAAAGAGTGTGGCGTTGGAAAAGCACAGACAGGTCAGGCAGCATCCGAGGAGCAGGAGAATAAACATTTCAAGCATAAGATGAAGGGCTTATGCTCAAAACATTGATTCTCCTGCTCCATGGATGGTGCCTGACTGGCAGTGCATTTCCAGCACCAAACTCTGCGAATCTGAAATGAAACAATCCTCACGAAAATGTGGTGTCCATAATTGGACATAATAGTTTAACTGAGACCTCGACAATAATTTACAATGGTTCAGTATAATATTCTTGCCTCCATATCCTATGCCACTCTTGATAAAACTAAGGACTCCCCATCTGCTTTTCTAATACTTCTTCTCAGTTTTTCCTGCCGCCTTCAATTTATAGCAGATCACAAGCCAGATGGAAGAACTGCTGCTTTACCCACCCAAATGTTTTCTCTCAGAATGCAAACTGTTCCGAGACATGTCAAAAATGGATCTCATGCTCGCAGATTATTAACTTTGGTTCTGCTCCGTGGATCAATTCTCCAACAAAAGCTGTTCCAAACAAGTTCTGTTGTTGGTCCATTACTACCCCTGGAAGACCTTTAACCTCCTGAATTCCCACGTAAGAGGAACACCTCTGCTAGTTTTGGTAGTCACTGTGTACAGAGGAACCTCGATTATCCGAATACCAATTATCCGAAAATCAGATTATCCAAAGGAGATCTCGAGGTCCCGATTCAAACATTACATCAAAGACGTGTTTCCAGCAGTGATCGCATCTTTTATTTACAGTGATTAAACAGGCACCGTCTGCAAAAGGGCACCTGTCAAAATGTTGCAATAAAAAGTTGTGTGCATGGCTATGGCTGCGTGAGTGAGTGAGTGAGTGTGTGTGTGCGTGCATGTGCTATTTGGAGACTTACCCTACAAAAGCAATTGCAGCAGTCTTGTTGGTGTCCAGTCCGGCTGCCCCGCAGCTAGGGCAGGTGTGTACGGGGCAGGGAGTGTTGCGGGCACGGGGTGGGGCTGTGGTGTTAGACGGGATTCAGGGGGTGGTGTTGGACGGTGTTGGGGAGCGGGCGTTGTTGGACGGGATTGAGGGTGGGAGTGCGTTGTT
>NC_057721.1:76697082-76723867 GCF_004010195.1 Chiloscyllium plagiosum
GCGGGGGCAGTGTTGGACGGGGTTGGAGGCGGGGGCAGTGTTGCACGGGGCTGGGGGCGAGGGCTCGCATACTGTGTGCTGTTTCAGTCTCCTGAATGAGGAGCAGACTTTAAAACTCCGAGCCCCAGAGGAAAGGGATTTAATCAATTAACTGAATAATCGATTATCCGAACGAAATAGTGCCCGCCCATCTCATTCAGATAATCAAGGTTCCCTTGTAATATTCTCTGGTGGATCCCTAATTCTGTGAATGTCTGTTATGGAATACAGCTGCTCTGGTAAAACAAGTATTTTATTCAATCGAAACAACAAAAGCTGGATATCACAGTCGGTCAGACAGCATCCATGGAGAAAAAGCAAGCTAATGTTTTGAATTTAGATGACTCTTCATCAGTGCTGAGGTCTCTTCATGTCAACTATGATGAAGAGTCATCTAGAGCTTGCTCTCCCTCCATGGATGCTGCCTGACCCACTGTGATCTCCAGCATTTGTTGTTTTCAATAGAGATTCCAGCATCTGCAGTAATCTGCTCCTATTTTATTCATTGTTGGATTTTGGATCAGGCAATTTATTTTTTCTAGTTGGAAGAGGTAGTGTTCTTTTTGCAGTATCCTGAACCAGGCAGTTTCTTCCTCTTGACCATGTGATGGATCTGAGGAAACAGGTCTTACTCCCATGTCGCCATATGCAGCTTACCTCCCTCAGATTGTTGATCCGAATGAGAATCCTCAGTTTCCTTTTGTAGTGGTTTGACTGGTGAAATAAATCTTTTCAGACTCTCAGTCATGTTGCTGAATGTTTGTTGCTTAGCCAGCATTATCTCTCACTGGCACTGATGTCTGTTTGTTCAGCAGACTCTTGTGAAGCCTTGTTATCTTCAGTTAAAGACTCATTGATGAGCTCAGGTTCATTCATGTCCTCAATTTTATTTTCTGGAAGAATTGTTGTCGGCAAATGATGAAAAGAGTGGTCTTCAAATCAGACGTTCCTGTGTAATCACAAATTTTCCAACCTGATGTGAGATCTTCAATCTCTTTTAAGACCTCTGACCATTATACCAATAACTGACCCCTGGATGTACACTTTGCAATGCCTATATATCCCCAGTACTACCTACAACATGCACTGCGGACATTCACTAAAGATCCTCAGACAACACCTTCCAAATCCATGAACACTTCCATCTGGAAAGACAAGGGCAGCAGATACATAGGAAGACCACCACCTTCAAGTTCCCCTCCAAACACTCACCATCCTGACTTGGAACTGTATCACCATTCACACACTGTTGCTGGGTCAAAATCCTGGAATTCCCTCCCTCATGGCATTGTGAATCAGCCCACAGCAGGTGGACTGTACTGGTTCATGAAGGCAGCTTACCAACACCTTCGCAAGGGCAAATAAGGATGGGCAATAAATGGTGACTAGTCAGTGATGTCCACATCCCACAAAATGAATAAACGAAAAAAAAATCATTTCCAATACATCTTCCTGAAGGGAATTGATGATAATTTTCGTCAAGATTAGAGTGGTGCTGGAAATGCATAGCAGGTCAGGCAGCATCTGAGGAGCAGGAACCCTTCTCCAGCATCTACAGCCCTCACTTTCGCCATGGATGATAATTTGTCTAATCCCTGCACCTTGACATTCAAATGTGTAACCACGACTGAGTCAAGATTCAAGTGGTGCTGGAAAAGCGCAGCAGGCCAGGAAGCATCCGAGGAGCAGGAAAATCTATGTTTTAGGCAAAAGCCCTTCACCATTCCTGATGAAGGGCTTTTGCCCGAAATGTTGATTTTCCTGCTCCTCAGATGCTGCCTGACCTGCTGTGCTTTACCCGCACCACTCAAATCTTGACTCTAATCTCCAGCATCTGCAGTACTCATTTTCACCTAACCATCACCGAATACCCCCACCATCAACATTCTGGGAGGGTTACCATTGACAAGCAACGGAACTGGACTCACCACATAAACACAGTGGCTACAAGAGCAGATCAGAGGCGAGGAATTCAGCAGCAAGTAACTCACTTCTTGACTCCCCAAAGCCTGTCCACCATCTACAAGTCAGGGGCATTATGGAGTATTCCCTGCTTGCCTGGATGGGTGTAACTCCAAAAACACTGAAGAAACTTGAGACCTTCCAGGATAAAGCAGCCCGCTTGATTGGCACCACATCCACATACATCCACTCCCTCCATCACTGATGATCTGTAGCAGCAGTGTGTACAAGACGCACTGCAGAAAATAACCAAAGATCCTCGGACAGCACCTTCCAAACCCACCACTATCTCCATCTGGAAGGAGAAAGACAGCACTATATGGGGACACCACTACCTTCAAGTTAATCTCCCAGCCATTCATCATTCTAACTTGGAGATACATCACTGTTCCTTCACTGTCACTGGGTCAAAATCCTGGAATTTCCTTCCTAATGGCATTGTGGGTCAACCCCCGTCAGGTGGACTGCAGCGATTTAAGGAGGCAGCTCACCACCATCTTCTCAAGGGCAGCTAGGGCGGGGCAATAAATGCTTGCACAGCCAACAAATAAAGAACAAAGAACAAAGAAAATTACAGCACAGGAACAGGCCCTTCGGCCCTCCAAGCCTGCGTTGATCCAGGTCCTCTATTGAAACCTGCCACCTATTTTCTAAGGATCTGTATCCCTTTGCTCCCTGCCCATTCATGTGTCTGCCTAGATACATCTTAAATGGTGTTATCTTTCCTGCCCTTACCACCTCTACTGGCAATGCATTCCAGGCACCCACCACCCTCTGCTGGAAGAACGTTCCCCATATATCTCCTGTAAACTCTTCCCTTCTCACTTTGAACTCATGACCCCTCAAAATTGAGTCATCTACTCTGGGAAAAAGTTTCTTGCTATCCACCTTGTCTACACCTCTCATGATTTTGTAAGCCTCAATCAGATCCCCCCCCCAACCTCCTCCTTTCCAATGAAAATAATCCTAATCTACTCAACCTCTCCTCATACTTAGCACCCTCCATACCAGCAACATCCTAGTGAATCTCCTCTGCACCCTCTCTAAAGCATCCACTTCCTTTTGGTAATGTGGCGACCAGCAGTATTCCAAATGTGGCCAAACCAAAGTCTTATACAACTGTAATATGACAAGCCAACTCTTGTACTCAACACCCCGTCTGATGAAGGAAAGCATGCTGTATGCCTTCTTGACCTCTCTACTGACCTGCGTTGCCACCTTCAGGGAACAATGGACCTGAACACCCTGATCTCTCTGTACATCCATCTTCCTTCAAATCATTTATGTATATTTATGTAAATGAATAAGAAAATAACTTAAACATGAACGACAATTTATTACTCATAAAACAATTCTAACTGCAGAAAAACAAAACAAATTATCAAAATACTTCTACCAGCTAAAACTCATTTGTAAACCTCTGCACATATGCAAACAGACAGCAAGAAACAGACATGGTCATGACAGGTGGAGGAGAAAATGTTGGGGAAACAATGTTCCAAATGCATCAGTCCACAGGATTCACAAAGATGCCCTTTTTGAATCTTCCAAATAATTCTGATTGCTGATCCTCATATCCAAGACCAATTCAATTTTTTTCTGAAGTCACAGGGTAAAGGTTTACACATTAATTGTTCAATTGGTTAGAGAGAACATTTTAAAGCAAATGAACTGAGAGAATAGCTTGCTATCTTTCGAGTTTTGATTACTCCACTGCAAAAGGAGGAAATTGTTTCTTGCAATCTGTACAGTATTGTTCACATACACTCTCCCTACCTCCCCAGGAGGTAATCAGTGAAGTGTTGCCATGCTGATGACTCCTGACCTCCATTCTGTTCTCATTGAAAAAATAATCGGCAATCTGTTTCTGGGCAAACCTTGCTGTGCATACACACCCACACACAGAGCTGCTAAGCTTGAAACATTATCCCCTAATGCTTGAACAAATGTAAATGCAAGTCACAATGAGCTTCAGTAACTTATTTTCTTGACAAAGTTAAAAATCGCACAACACCAGGTTATGGTCCAACATGCTTATCTGAAAGTACAAGCTTTCGGCACACTGCTTCTTCAGGTAGCTAATGGGGTAGGATCATAGGACACAGAATTTATAAGTATGAGATCAAAGCGTCATACAACTGATACAATATATTAGACAAAACTAGATGGCTGTTAAATCTTGAATCACTTAGAATGGGGATACAGGTTTCGATTGATTAATATGTAAATCTTAGAATTTCTTTGAAGTCACAGCCCTGAGATAACTTAAGGTTTTATTAGCAGATAAAAAGTTTTCTTACAAACAAGTAACTTGAAATCTCCAACAGATTTCTTTATACATCTTAAGATAGGTTCTTGATTATCAACGGAATTACGGGGAGAAAGCAGGAGAATGGGGTTGAGAAACTTGTCAGCCATGATTAAATGGCAGAGCAGACTCAATGGGCTGAATGGCTTACTTTCTGCTCCTATGTCCTATGGTCTAAGTTGTTTTACTAGATGTTGTAAATATGACAACACTGTGTTTGTGTATAGTCATAGAATTGTAGAGATGTACAGCACAGAAACAAACCCTTCAGTCCAATTCATCCATGCCAACCAGGTATCCTAAATGAATCTAGTCCCAATAGCCAGCATTTGGCCCATATTCCTCTAAACCCTTCTGATTCATAAGCCCATCCAGATGCCTTTTAATTGTACCAGCCTCTACCACTTCCTCTGGTAGCTAACTCCATACATGCACCACTCTCTGCGTAAAAAAGTTGCCCCTTAGGTCCCTTTTTAATTGTTCTCTTCCCACCTTAAACCTATGTCCTCTAGTTTTGGGCTCCCCCACCCCAGGGAAAAGACCTTGGCTATTCACCCTACCCATGCCTCTCATTTATAAACTGCTGTAAGGTCACCCTTAGCCTCTGATGCTCCAAGGAAAACAGCCCCAGCCTATTCAGCCTCGCCCTATAGCTCAAACACTCCAACCCTGGCAACATCCTTGGAAATCTTTTTTGAACCCTTTCAAGTCTCATAACATCTTTCCTATAGCAGGGAGACCACAACTGAACACACTAGTCCAAAAATGGCCTAATCAATGTTCTGTACGGCCACAACATGACCTCACCAGTATTTCTATGTTGACCAGTCAAGTTGTAAAAACAGTTCACTTCTGGAACAGTCTGTCTCTCCTTCTACCTCACTCTGAAACTCTCTGTCTTGTCAGCTGATCTGACTACTTGACACATTTATTCCTTCTTCCCTGTGATGATATCACCGACACAATTGATTCGTCATCCTCAGATTAAGATTCTCTGTCAGGTACATTGGTTTACTCACCTTCCTGATTATTTTGTACAGACCATTGAGTTTTGAAAGATTCACCTTTCAAATGCAACATTAACAATGCCAAGTCTTGAAACACTCTCGTTTTAGCATGCTTGTCAGTCCATTCCTTCATTCTTTTTCCTGTGAACTATTTAAATGCTCTTACAAGTTCCTGCTAGTCTTTTGAAAAGCATGGACACTTAATCCAACATTGGCAACTTGTCTTTTTTGTCTTAATAACTTTTCCTGAATCAATTGTAATGGGCCTCTTATCTCATGGTCATAGATCAATTTGAATGGAATAAACCCAATGGATTCATCTGGGGAATCTCCGGTAGCAAATAGTGAGAAATCTAATCCTTTATTTCAATCCTATGGGTGTTTGTGACAGTATGTCTTAATCATGGTTTTCAGAATCTGATGGTATCTCTCCAAATCTCCCTGTGTCAGCAGATGATTTGCAACTGGAATCAGTGGTTTTGCAATGCAAACTGCAGATAATGCCCTGGATACCATTTGACGTAAACTTAGAACCTTGATATGATTGTCTGTCAATCAATAGACCAAAACAAGAGGAAAACACTGAGTTAGTTTTTTTTTCCACTACGACCTTAGCTGCAATGGTTCTTAAAGGTCTAGCATTCTTAAACAAAAACAGAGATTGCTGGAGAAGCTCAGTAGGTCTGGCAGAGAGAAGAACAGAATGACGGTTTGATCTGGTATGACTCTTCTTCAGAAGTGAGTTTGTGTCAGATTTCCCGTATCCTCATTATGTTGCTTTCGAGACAGATGTCATGTACCATTTAATCTTGAGCAACTGTTGTTGGTCAGAATTCAGTGAAGTCAAAAAATGTGGCATTGGAAAAGCACTGATGAAGGGCTTCTGCTCGAAACGTCGATTCTCACGCCCTTCAGATGCTGCCTGACCTGCTGTGCTTTTCCAGCCCCACACTTTTCGACTCTGATCTCCAGCATCTGCAGTCCTCATTTTCCCCGAGAATTCAGAGAAGGTCAAACAGAGTTAATTCCTCCTAAATTAAGAGAATAATCCCGAAACATAATGGTCTTATAAACTCTGTGTTTTTAACTCTGTGTGGAGAGAGAAACACGTTTGATGGACTTTATTTTAACATTGTACAAGTATGTGGTTTTGGAATAAATTAAAATTATATGCAATATTTCAAATTGCATCTAAATCTTTCATCAAAGCTCTCCCTGACCTGAATAATCCCAGCAGTTTTGAGTTTAACTTCAGAATTGCATTATTTGCTGTGTGTACTGGGAAGTGCAGGCAGCAGAACAAAATGGCTATTCATTCAAAGTGAATCAGACAATATAAGCACATACTAGTAGAAATTAAGAAAATTTCTGGAGAGTGGGAACAAAATAGTGAAAGAAGGGGGACCAGATGGATCGGGGATGGAGGAGGAATGTGGCTTTGCGTACACAAGAGCAGGCCACTGAAACCATCTAAACTACAGCCCTACCCCTACCCCCACCATTTAATACGATTACAGTTGGTTGATTGATTGTACATTTCAATGGCTTTTATTCACCCATCACCATAACCCTGAACACCCCTGGTAATCAGAAATATACCAATCTCTACCTTAAACATATGTATAGACTGAGTTTCCATGACGCTATATGGTAGGGAATTCCAAAGGTTCACAACTCCCTACATAAAACAAAGCAACTCCTCATCTTGAATTTATGGCATTCCCCTTATTTTAAAAATGCAACCCCTCCTTCTCAGGGGAATTATTTTGCTCATATCTATGATAGAACATAGAACATTACAGTGCAGAACAGGCTCTTCGGCCCTCGATGTTGCGCCGACCTGTGAACTAATCTAAGCCCATCCCCCTACACTAACCCATCGTCATCCATGTACTTATCCAAGGACTACTTAAATGCCCCTAATGTGACCGAGTTAACTATATTGGCAGGCAGGGCATTCCACGCCCTTACTACTCTGAGTAAAGAACCTGCCTCTGGCATCTGTCTTAAATCTATCACCCCTCAATTTGCAGCTATGCCCTCTCGTACAAACAGATGTCATCATCCTATTAACCTTCTACTCTCCAAGAGAACAGATGCAAGTCTCTCAGCCTTTCCACATAAGACCTTCACTTCAGACCAGGCAACATCCTGGTAAATCTCCTCTGCGCCTTTTCCAATGCTTCTACATCCTTTCTATAATGGGGCGACCAAAACTATACACAATACTCCAAGTGATGCCGCACTAGAGTTTTGTACAGTTGCAGCATGACATCATGACTCCGGAACTCAATCCCTCTACAAATGAAACCTAATACACAGTGTGCCTTCTTAACAGCACTATCAGCCTGAGCGGCAACTTGCAGGAATCAATGTACATGGACACCAAGATCCCTCTGCACATCCACACTACCAAGAATCTTTCCATTGACCCAGTATTCTGCCTTCCTGTTATGCTTCCCAAAGTGAATCACCTCACATTTATTTGCATTTACTCTATTTGCCACCTGTTTATCATCTGTTTCCCTTTGAGCATTTTATATTTTTGTAAAATAGTTTACATTTTGTACATTTCAATGACATCACCCATCATTTTTTGAAGCCATGGTGTCCCCAGTCTCTCTTCATAGAACAATCCCACCATCCCAGGAACAAGGCCTATAAACCTTAATAACTGTTGTGGTTCTGTTCGCCGAGCTGGAAGTTTTTGTTGCAAACGTTTCGTCCCCTGGCTAGGCGACATCATCAGTGCTTGGGAGCCTCCTGCGAAGCGCTTCTTTGATGTTTCCTCCGGTGTTTATAGTGATCTATCCCTGCCGCTTCCGGTTGTCAGTTTCAGCTGTCCGCTGTAGTGGTTGGTATATTGGGTCCAGGTCGATGTGTTTGTTGATGGAGTTTGTGGATGAATGCCATGCCTCTAGGAATTCCCTGGCTGTTGTCTGTCTGGCTTGCCCTATGATAGTAGTGTTGTCCCAGTCGAATTCATGTTGCTTGTTGTCTGCGTGTGTGGCTACTTAGGATAGCTGGTCGTGTCGTTTCGTGGCTAGTTGATGTTCATGTGTCTGTTTGTCCTATATAGTGTTTTGTGCAGTCCTTGCATGGTATTAGTTTTGCTCATGTTGGGTATCGGGTCCTTCGTTCTGGTGAGTTGTTGTCTGAGCGTGGCTGTTGGTTTGTGTGCCGTTATGAGTCCTAGGGGTCGCAGTAGTCTGGCTGTCAGTTCCGAGATGCTCCTGATGTATGGTAGTGTGGCTAGTCCTTTTGGTTGTGGTATGTCCTCGTTCCGTGGTCTTTCTCTTAGGCATCTTAGGCAGGGACAGGCCACTATAAATACCGGAGGAAACATCAAAGAAGCGCTTCGCAGGAGGCTCCCAAGCACTGATGATGTCGCCTAGCCAGGGGACGAAACGTTTGCAACAAAAACTTCCAGCTTGACGAACAGAACCACAACAACGAGCACCCGAGCTACAAATCTTCGCACAAACTTTGAACCTTTGTAACTGTCACTCTACAATGGTAATTTATGTCCTGAAATAAGGAGACGGAAACAGTACACAGTACAACAGATGTGGCCTAACCAAGCCACAGTGCAATTGAAACAAGATTTGACTGCTTCTATATTTAAATCCTCTTCTGATAAAGGCTCATATTCCATTAACCTTCCTAATAGCTCACTGTTACTGCCTGTTAGCCTTGAGTGACTTATTAACAAAGACGCCTGGGCACCTTTGTACATCGACATTTTCCAACCTCTCATCATTTAAGAAATACGCTGCACACCTGTTTATCCTACCAAAGTGGATAACCTTACATTTTCCACATTATATTCCATCTGCTATGTTCTTGTCTATTCACTAAGCTTTTTCAAATCCTTCTAAATCCACTTTACATCTTCCTGGTTGTACAGTATCAGGTTTATCATAGGTTTGAGAAACTGGTTAAGAATTGACAGAGTGCATTTTCATTGTCAGCAGTACGTGAAGATTTAAATTCTGCATGCCCTCTTTTCTCAGCTTCACCTTGTTGTACGATTCCCCTTTGACCTGCTGGACTTGCTGTCAACTATTTTAATTCCTCTGGTTTGGTTGCAATTGCAGCAACACATTGCTCAGGCTAATGGTATTCGCCAAAACAATTAATCTCTTGCCAGAAACTTGCTTTAATTCATGCATTGAGCTGTACTTGTGCAGTTGTCCCTCTCATTTCTGAGAGGACCTGTTTGTGTATTCGATGGTCAGGCTGGTATCCACAGCATCAACGTCGATTTCATCTGTTTCCTCATCTCCCTTTCCCCCACCTTTTCCAAGATGCAGCCCTCCAACTCGGCACCAGCCTCTTGAACTGTCCCACCTGTCCATCTTCCTTCCCACCTATCTACTCCATCCTCTGGTCCGAGTTATCACCATCACCCACCACCTTCAGCTACCTATTGCCTTCTTAGCTACCTTCCCCTTAGCCCCACACCCCCTCCTATTTATCTGTTAGCTCCCTTGGGCTCCCCCTACATGCCTGATGGAAGGTTTATGTCTGAAACATCGACTCTCCTGCTCCTCAGATGCTGCCTGACCTGCTGTTCTTTTCTGGTGCCACACTTTATGACTCTGATCTCCAGCATCTGCCGTCACTCTGATAATATTAAGTAGCCTCATTGTACCACATTCCAATAGATCTGTAACCTGTCCTTTACTGCTGAAGTTGGTTTGCACATTTTCTTCAGTGAGGACGCAAGCATTTCAAATATAAGCATGTTGCACAATTGGTTCATTTTGGCATGTGGCCGACAGATCCTTACAAAATAAACTGACAGCTTTACAAATTAAGTAAGCTCTGTGAGCCATTTGAAAGTTATTATGTTTATTTGTTAAACTTATTAAGTCAGTTCTTTTAGGGGAATGATGGCTAAGACCAGTTGTCAAGCAGATGAAGAAGGCAATAAATTGATCCAAAATTTCCTGATGGGGCAAAGCATGACTCATGTTATGTGGGATAAAGAGGAACTTATCTTCTGAGAGACTTGAACCCTTACCTATACTGCTGCACAGTTCCCCAGTCCTTGGTGTTGCATAAGACAGTTAGTGCCTGAAAGAATTAGTCACAAATAAGCTCCGCCCATCACCATCTAATGTACAACTCCTGGGAGGTGTTCCAGTGACCAACCAGTTCTTTGCATATTACCAAATCAGTATGTCAATGTTTCAGGACTGACATACTGACTTTTAGGTACAGCCTAATCTCTCATGATGGAGTCTTATGTATCTCAGATTTTACTTTTATTCATTCACTGGACATGATTCAGGCCAGCCCAATATTTATTTCCCATCCCTAATTGTCCAGAGGGCAGTTAAGAGTCAACCACATTTCTGTGGGTCTGGAGTCACATATAGGCCAGACCAGATAAGGATGTCAGTTTCCTTCCCTGAAGGACATTAGTGAACCAGGTGGGTTTTTCCAACAATCAACAACAAATTTATAATCATCATCAGCCTCTTAATTCCAATTTTTCTTTTCAAACTTGGATTCAAATTCCACCATCTGCCATGGCGAAGTTCAAACCCAGGTCTGCAGAACATTACCTGGGGTCTCCAAAGTAACAGTCTTAACAGCAATAAGACCACTGGGCCATCACCTCCCTCTAAGATATAATAGGATTAACTATGAAATATTATGTAATTTACCTTTATTGTTAATTCACTTCTGAACCCATCTTCTGCTGAAGACTTTGTGTGGTAACCCTTCCGACACAGTGGAGAAAAGTTTCCCTCATCCAGATCCCGACCATTTGGAATTAATATGCATCCAGCAATCAAGATTCAAAAGGGAAATCCCGGATGCGTGAGATCCAGATAATGGGGACTTGCTTGGTATTAACAATTGGAAGGGAATAATGGTTCAGATGTTTATTAACGCCACTTCAATACTTGCATCATCATTAGAAACTGAATCACCTATGGTGGCAAGTTCCATTGGCATTGATGAGAAGATCTGGCCCCTCATTTTTTTAAAAATGCTCATTCATCTGATGTTGAGTTCTCTCAAATATCAAGAGCATGCCTCATGCAACCATCAGATCCAGGTCCATTGGACGTCTTACTGAAACTGTCAAAGGTTTGTTGTCATGACTCCCTCTCATCCCTAAAGTTAAATTTGCTGAATGATGTCTCCATTTTGGACGTGTGTTCACTTAGCACCTTTCTCAGCTGCTGGATGTTCCAAAGCATGTCAAACCTGAAGGAACGCTTTGCCATGTTGACTGCAGTACAGTCACTATTGCAATGTTGGAAACACAGCAGCCACTTTGTGCACAGCAAGTTCGCACACACTCACACCAATGTGATAATGACAAGATGAGGTGATTCAGTGAGATGAATCATGGATAAATATTGGCTGGTATAGTGATTATAACGAGGTCAGCCAGGTGGGCGTCATAGAATATGAGTTCCCTGATTGGGGCTGTTAATCTGACCGAATCATGGAGCCCTGGCTAACAGACATAAACAGGAGCGTCAGAGGTTCTGTTCACTCTGAGCACTGGCTCTGAAGAAGCTGGATCAGTATCAAGGACTCGCCACGTGTAAATGAAGGGTTACTTTGTGATGGAATACTGGCTTCTGTGGAGTTATTTCATTTGGAATAACTCCGATGCTCCTCTTTGCAATGTTGCTATGGGATCCTTTACATCCCCTTACGAAGGCATACAGGACCTTTATTTAACATGTGAGATGAAAGTTGCCATCTCTGATGACTCAGCAATCCTACAGTACTGTGTTGGATCAGCCAAGCTTTTGTGCTAAAGTCTCTGGATCTCAAATCAACAACTTGCTGATTCAGAAGCAAAGTTGCTGAATACTGGGCTATTACTGAAATCACCTGTATCATTTATGGCCAAATAATGCCTCTGTAAATTCAGTAGTGACCCACCAAGAGTATTAATTTATGGATTGAAAGGGTCTATGAGCAGTTTCAATTATTATTTTTCAAGTAAAATTGCAGGAAATTACTTTAGACACCTGCTGGGAGATTTATAAGAGATTTCATTACCTTGCTAAATTAGTCATCACTTTATTATAGGATTTAGGAATTAATTTTAAAAGTGGCTTGTGACTGGGACATTTCAATTCATGTGAAACTCTGACAGATTTGTTTGTGGAACTGAAGTGATCATCGGAGAGTAGAAGCAAAATGATTTTTCCTTTCGGAAATGTGGTTTCGTTTTCCACTGGCTCCGGTCGCCCAGTAAATCAGAGAGAAAGGATCAAGTCATGCTCCTGGAATTTCTCCACAGTCTCAAAACCGGCCAAAGACCCTGGCTCAAGTTGATTAGGACTATTAAAGAAAGGTAGCAAATTGAATGCTTGACATCATAAAGCCAGGAGTACTATGCCTAATCAAGAAAGTTATGCCAAAACTTTATAAATAAGTAAATCGTTATTGTTAATATTAATAATAATGCAGGTAATACATCCCTTTTGGGATTTTGTTAATGCGGAGGTTGGGTGCTTTGTTTCCCATATTATAACAGTGACTCCACTTTAAAAAAAGCAAAAGTCATTATCTGTAAAGCAACTTTGGACATCCCATGCTGGTGAAAGGGGCTATGCAAATAGAGCGTACAGTCAGAGATGGTACAGCATGGAAACAGACCCTTTGGTCCAACTTGTCCATGCTGACCAGATATCCCAATCCAATCTAGTCCCACCTGCTAGCTCTCGGCCCATATCCCTCCAAACCCTTCCTATTCATAGACCCATCCAGATGCCTTTTAAATGCTGTAATTGTACTAGCCTCCACCACTTCCTCTGGCAGCGCATTCCATATACACACACCACCCTCTGCGTGAAAAAGATGCCCCTTAGGTCCCTTTTATATCTTTCCCCTCTCACCCTAAACCTATGCCCTCTAATTCTGGACTCCCCAACCCCAGGGAAAATACCTCCACGCCCCTCATGATTTTATAAACCTCTTATAAGGTCACCTCTCAGCCTCCGATGCTCCAGGGGAAACAACCCCAGCCTATTCAGCCTCTCCGAAAACCTCAAATCCTCCAACCCCTGGCAACATCCTTGTAAATCTTTTCCAAACCCAAAAATGAACCAAGGTCTTTCTTTCTGATGAGTCCTTTGCATATGGAGCAATGATCTCTCCGACATTAGGGGCAGCTAAACCAGTTTTGGAGTTAACACATTGGTGTACTCTATATCTGTAACTGTAACTGCCATTGGCCTTGATTTTTATGTCCTCTTTGTCTACAGGAGTAGTCCCAGAAGAATGTTCTATAAGGATGCAGAGAAAACTGATGGAAACTAATTTTAACTTTCATGGCCAGACAGGGGTGAGAGTGAATTGAAAGTTGACCTGAAATCTCATGTGATTTTGTCCTCTGTCAAAGATTTTCAGCTTGTGATAAAAGCAAAACTCACTTCAGAGACTTTAAAATACATGTTTGAATCTCCGATAAACTTTGAGATAGAGCAGGAGCACAAAAGGAATCAAACAAAAAGTGAGAACATTTTACATTTTTATTCAGCCTTTCATGACCACCGTGTTTTCAGACTGTGGTAGACAGATACTTCATCAGTAAAGGAATTAAAGGAACCATGATGAAAAGGCAGGAAAGTGGTGTCGAGGATTATCAAATCAATCATAATCTCATTGAATAGGAAGCAGACTCACTGGCTCAAATCCCTTACTTTTGCTCCTACGTCTTGTGGTCTAATCAAATACTTCTCAACTGCTGTGATGCGGGAAATGCAGCAACCAATTTGTCCACAGTATGCTCCCACAGATAATAGCGTTCTAATCACCAAGATGTTCCTTTGACGGATACTCTATAATCTAATTTTCACTCAGCACCAAGAGGGCAGACTGATTTAGCATGCCATTTGAAACACGGTCCCTCCTCCAGTGCAGTCCTTCCTTCATACTCCTCTGAGGTGGCCATTTGACTCTGGTTCTCAGGCATTGGAAATTGAACTTACAATCTTCTGACTCAGAGGCAACAATGTTATGCCTGATTTCCAAATGTACACAATGATTTAGTCAAGACGTGGAAGGCAAAAAGAGAGTAAATTTCAGACAAGTAATGGACAGAATAGTATCAGCCTCTGTGTTCAATGAATGTCCCTTTAAACTCAATTACAGTACAAATGAGATTAAAGTCATTTGCAGCAACAAACCAAAACAAACCCAACTCAAAGCCAAATCCAATAGAGAGGCTGGCTCACATTGGTTTTCAGCTAAACAACACCAGAAACAGCTGGTGAAACTCAGCAGCTCTGATAACATCTGTGGAGAGAAAGCAGACTTAACCTTTCAAGTCCAGTTTTGGGTCACTCCATGGGTGCTGCAGAGTCTCTTCAGCAATTTCTGTTCTTGTTTCAGATTTCCAGCACCTACAGTTCTTTGCTTTATTTTGATTATAAATTATTACCTTGAGCTATGTTCCCATTGCTACTTCTGATCAAAGTTAGACATTGTGAGCTACTAAAGTTCACTGAATGACAACTAATTATATTTTGAGCAAGGCATTCATTCATACAATTTCAAACGTGTTTTAGCAAGTGGTGAAAGCTTATTCAAGAGGCTAAATTTGTTCATAGAATCCCCACAGTGTGTAAACAGGCCCTTAAGCCCAACAAGTCCACACTGACCCTCTGAATAATAACTCACCCAGACCCATTCCCCTATCCTATATTTACCCCTGACTAATGCACTTAACATACACATTCCTGGATACTATGGGTAATTGAACATGGCCAATTCACCTAACCTGCACATCTTTGGATTGTGGAAGGAAACCTGAGCACCTGGAAGAAACCCACACTGACATGGGGAGAATGTGCAATCTCCACACGGACAGTCACCCAAGGCTGGGATTGAACCCAGGTCCCTGACGCTGTGAGGTAGCAGTACTAACCACTGAGCCACAGTGCTGCCCCCAGTGAAAGCTCATGAAAGGTATTGATCTGGCAGTGACCTTCACAATAATATGTAAGCAAGATTATAGATAGATGCAATCAAAGAAAGTGAAGAACTGTACCCATCTACAAAGAAACATCTTATTCTATTGCAGCATGTGCAAACATCTCACTGAATAGTTACTGTATTCTGGTATGGGGGAGATGGTGTGTGGTGGTAATAATCCAAAAGTCTAAACTAACATCTGGAGACATCAGTTCAAATTCTAACATGGCAGATGGTGAAATTTTAAAAATGTACAATTGCAAAGAGGTGGCACAGTGGCTCAGTGGTTAGCATTGCTGCCTCTCAGCACCAGGACCAGGGACCGAGCTTCACTTCCAGTCTCGGGTGACTGTCTGTGTGGAGTTTGCACGGTCTCCCTGTGTCTGTATGGGGTTTTCTCTGGGTGCTCAGGTTTCCTCCCGCAGGCCAGAGATGTGCAGATTAGGTGAATTGGCCATGCTAAATTGCCCATAGTGTTCAGGGATGTGTAGGTCAGGAGCATTGGTCAGGGGAGTGGGTCTGGATGGGTTGCTCTTCAGAGGGTGAGTATGGACTTGTTGGGCCGAAGGGCCTGTTCCACACTGCAGGGATTCTATAAAATTTCATCTGAGCCATCGCTTCTCAAAGGAAAACTAGTCACAGTAATGGTAGAATTATTTCAGATTATTGTTTAAAAGAAACAACCATTATTCTTTAAGGAAAGAAATCTGGCATCCTTACCTGGCCTGGCCAACGTGGGACCCTTGAATCCACAGCAATGAATAAATTGTCCACTCAAATTGTCAATGCACTCAGTTTGTTGTTAATTAGGAACAGGCAACAATGCTGGCCTTGTCAGTGATGTTCACCATTAAAAAAAAAGCCATTAGATTATTTGCAGAATCAAATAGGATTCTCTACACTTCACTTTAAAATCTTTTGCCTTGTGTTTGAATATATCAGTGCCTCACTGCCTATCTAACCTCATCAAGCCCTACAAGAATCCACTGAGCGCCTGCACATCTGACCATCAACTTTCTTCATGCAACCACTTCAGCATTCCTGGCTTCACATTCTGGAATTCTCTGTTTGATCCCTCCTGGGGTCCCACTTGTCTTTCCCATTTTAGGACGATCATGAGAGAGGTGACAATGTAGTGGTAATGTGACTGGACTCACAATGCAGAGCCCCAGGCTAATATTTAAGGAACATGGGTTCAAATTCCACCATGGCAGAAGGTGATATTTGAATTCAATATAAATCTGAAAACCCATCTGCTTCACTAAAGTCCTTTAGGGAAGGATTTCAGCCATCCTTACCTGGTCTAGCCTACATGACACCAGACCTATAGCAATATGGTTGACTCTGAACTGCTGTCTGGCAATTCATGATGGACAATAAATTTTGGCCTGTTCAGTGATGTCTACATTGGGTGAACAAATAAAGAAAAGGTGCTCTCCCTGGAGCTCAGTCATGGAAGGAGACTCCCAGGAGGATAGAAATGTTGCAAGGTTATCCTCAGAACAACTCTGAAGAGGTTAAATATCCCCATCAACTCACACAAGAGTTTGCTTGAGGCATCCAAAATGGAAAAGGCTTATCTGAGAAGGCTTCACTGGGAACGCATTGAGATCCAGTCAAGACACTGAAGGGATAGCATCCACTTTCAAACATCCCATTCACCAGACCCTTCATGCATCACCAATACCAAATGTGGCAGAGTTTGTAGCTCATGCAGTGAGCTTATCAATCCTGAGGGTCTGGCCCAAAGTAGTAGACTGTGAAGCTGGTAAAAACCATCCTTTATAGTCATTACTCACTGGAGTGCAGGAAACAGTTCCCGTAACAAATGTAAGCCATCTTAGGATACCATAATAGAAGTGAAATGAATCAGCAAATCCTTTGTGCCAAAAGCTGTGATAAACCTGCAATGTGTGAGAAGACCAGTCCCCATAATCTGATTAACCTAAAGTCATGGGCTCAGTGTGAACCCCAGGTTTCTCAGTCAATAACCAGAAACAAATTGATAGCTAAGTCATTCTTTCCAATGAGTGAAACATCCCAAAGGGACTTCTCAAGAGTATATTGATCAAATATGACAAGCCACATCAGAAGATATTAGGATGTGTGCCCGAAAGCATAGTCACAGAGGTAGAGAGGTGGGGGACTTCAGGGAGCTTAGAGCATAAGTAACAAAAAACACAGTCACTAATGGGGGGGAAGGGGGAGCAAAAATGAGAAAATTGTAGTTTTCTGGAAATCGTAGAACTGATGAAGATACAGTGATAGTGATGGTGTGAGGATATGAGGAGATATAAACGTTTGGACACAGGTGTGGATGGACCATGAGCCAATATATGTCAGCGAACTCAGAAGTGACGTATAAACAGATTCAAGTTCAGGTACAAACAACAGAGCTCTGGATGTACAGAGGTTTAGGGTTAGGTGGAAGATGCATAGCGAAAATTGTTAGACATTGGAATGCATTAGGTAAAAACAATGACTGCAGATGCTGGAAACCAGATTCTGGATCAGTGGTGCTGGAAGAGCACAGCAATTCAGGCAGCATCCAACGANAACTAGGATGAGGTGGGAGAAGGGGAAATGAGGAAGCTGTTGAAGTCCACATTGATGCCCTGGGGCCTTATCTCTCCACGCTTCAGGCTCTCTGCCTTTATTCCTGATGAAGGGCTTTTGCCCGAAATGTCGATTTCGCTGCTCGTTGGATGCTGCCTGAATTGCTGTGCTCTTCCAGCATCACTGATCCAGATTTGGAATGCATTAGTCAAGCTTGGAGCGAATAAAAGCATAGGTCAGGGTTCTGTTGGCAGATGGGTTAAACAAGGACAAGAGCAGAATGAGTAATATTACAGAAGTGGAAGGAAGTGATCATGGTGATGGGAGGATGTGTAATTGGAAGCTGGAGAGCTCTCGAGCAAATAGCCTCTGTTGAAGTTTCACAGGGCCTTGTATTTTTGGCGATATGTGAGTTGTGTCTTTGAAGGGTTTTTCACTGGGTTACGAACAGGTTTTCTTGTCATATCTTTCCAAACTCACCCCATTAATATCCACCCTGTCCCCATGGAATCCCTCTCTTCTGATTCCTGCTGCAACTTAACACACATTGTTCCCAGAACAACTCACTCCTGCTGGGTTTTCCTGAGCCGAGGCACCAGGATTAAAAGGCCATTGTGTAAACACCGTCAGTCTGGAACTGCCCTGAACCATGCCTAACATTTTCCTTGGATGTGGCAGATGGGGGGGAGTGGTGAGAACCAATTCCCCCCCCCACCACCCCCCAATCCTTTTCGGGGCAGGAACCAGGAGATCCTGCTGAATGGGGTAAGGTAGACATGAGATTTCCTCTGCCCTCAGGAGTGGCAGAAAAGGCCATGAAAGCAGAGTATGCCAGCCCAGACCGAGTTTGCCACCTGGGTCAGCTGTTGGGAGGAACACCCAGCTTTGTAGGACAAAGGTCAATGAGTTTCTCCACTCCACCAGCTTAAGGGCCAACATTTTTTCTCTCTTACCTCACACTCGCTCCATCTCCGCTACAGTGCCCATCTCCCATCAAGGCTTATGCTAGATTCATAACTCCACCACTCTCACTAATGCCTGCAACATCTTCCCCACTTGATGTTACAAGACCCACCCTCTGACATCACTAGCCATGCATGCCCTCAGCACAGCCTATCCACTCGCTCAGGGCACCTCCCTCCCTGCATCTGGGGAACAGCTTGCCACCTAGTTTTATCTCCCATACCTTTCATTTCGGAAGCAAAACAGCCCACGTTAGAGCAGAAAGAGTCAAAATGGATGGCAGGTTGCCCAATACTCCACTCATCACCCCTTATGTGTGGAGGGCATCCTAACTCTGACCATTATGAATGGCAGACTGATTGTGTCCAAGCCTCCAGTTTGGTTTTGGAGATTGCCTTATACATACTGTGCCAGGAACCCCTGACTTGACCTATCTCCCATGACTTGATTGGGACCATGCTGGCAACCATGGCAAGCTTCCTGACTTTACATAAACAGCAAGACAAGACAGAAGTTGTATGAAATTATATCGTTTACCAAAGGACCCAAGGATAAAAAGGCAAGGCAGGGATGCTGTAAATATCCACATCAGCTCAGAGGGAGTGAGCACTCAGCGAGCAAACAGCCTAGAGATGCAGCCTGCTCCAGTCCATGAGCTGAGTGCTCTGTGTCCTCACTGCGGTATTACCATGAGAGTAGATGATGCAGCCCATGGTGCAGAAACATCCTGTAAGTGGACTAGGGATATGTCATGTGGGTTTTTAGAGGCTGACAGAAATCAGATACCCAATGTTTCTCTGAGGGATAGTGTTGGAGATTAACCACAATTACATTGAATGGCGGAATGGCCTATCCGTGCTCCTATTTTCTACGTTTCTATGGATGCAAATGTCCATCAACGTGTGGTGCTTGAGGCTGGCACCTGTGCAACATTTACTGAGATGCTGGTGTCCCTTTGATATGCTTCAGGGTCCAGTTGCCCATTGGGATTTCTACTCTGAGTTTTCTCAATGTTAGTGTGTTTGGTAAGATGGGAAGCTGAATATTAATAAGGTGAGTTCAGCAGTCAACAGGCTGTTTGATGAATAATAATTCCCCTTCATTGACATCTTGCTACTGATGAGTGAGAATCTCGAACAGCCCTTGTCAAAAATGTAAAAGATGGAGCAAGCTGCTCCAGACATTGAGATGCGCCTCACTGAGCTTCTCATCTGATTCTGCCACAAATCTTGCCAAAGCCCAGGTCACTCAGACCCCTGACTGGGTAGCCCAGTAATGGTGTTCATGGTGGGATTTGAAGACATGGAATTGAACTTTACCGATTAGGTCAGGGTTAAGTATAGGACAATAGGGTCGGGGAATGGGTCTGGGTAGGTTACTCTTCAGAGGATCGGTGTAGACTTGTTTGGCCGAAGGGCCCTGCTTCCACACAGTAGGGATTCTATAAATTCAATAGGTCAGGTACCATTACGAGAAGTGAAGATTAAACATTGCTCCATTGGCCAACGGGAACCAGGAGCTGCATCTTGTGTGACATTGGTCCAATCACATCCACCATTGGGCTGCCTCCAATTGAGGACAACGGTGCACTGCCCAGATAGCAGGTCACTCAGCAATCTCCACAGCAACCTGGTTAGCGCTGACCTCTGCTGAGATTGCAGCTCCATACTGACAGCATCTCAGTGGTGAGGGATCCTCAAAGAATGGGCAGGTTTCTGTGCCTAAGTCAAGACCAAGGCATGACCAATTCTGCAGCACCAGTGGTGTCATTGTTGCGGGATCTACAATTGCCATTAGGGGCTAATTCTCTGGGTCACAGAGCATCCATCAGGGAAGGCTATTCTGGGAACCCTCAGGAGAACAGTCAAGGTTTACCTTGTGGTCTTATCTCCTGGTTGTGAGCTCTCTCTCACTGCAGCAAAATGGAGGGGTAGAAAGCCTCCATTATTTTGATACTTCGGCTGAGCAACTGAGGAGCTTGCTGCTGGCATTATTCCATGGCTCCTCAACTTGGCCTTGTCCCATCATTCTCAAGGCCTCCCACCCCTTTGGATTCTGCCAATGTTTAAGGAATTTGACCCTGTCCTTCAAATCTCAACATTATTTTGAGGAAAGAGTTAGATGTATTACTTAAGTCTAAAGGGATCCAAGAGTATGGGGAGCCAGCAGGAATTCTTTAGAATGATCAGCCATGATGATATTGAATAGTACAGTGGACTAAAGGGGCTGAATGGCCTACTCCTACTTTTACTTTATTTTCTGAGGAAGTTCTGAGGATAGGTCACAGGACCCAAAGCATGAACTCGGATTTCTCCCCACAGATGCTGCCAGATCTCTTGAGTTTTTCCAGCAATTGCTTTTTTTGTTTCTGCTTTACACCATTCACAGTTTTTTTGTCAGTTCTGATTTTCAATTCTATGTTTGATCAACAAGGTTAGCAAATACTTTGAAAGTTTGGATTATTTCCCCTCCCTCACTGGAGTAAGGATAGTTACAGCATGACATAGTTTAAGATCGGATTCAGCAAGACAAATTACATTCTCTTTATTGTCGGTTGACAACACAAAAGTAGCATTTTCTCACATTTGGAGATAGCAGATTGTATTTGTGAATAATCTGATAATCAGAGCATATTGAAGGGGCAATCTATCCATTGGTGCTGACATTAGATCAATCTAGAATCAACTCAGCGCTGAATTGGTATGACCATCTGTTACTTGAGAGATCAGATTTGCGAACCTACCCAACATCTGTAAAATAGCACAGCCATATAATAAATAATAAGATGTGCTTTGTATTAGCTGTGAACTCCTACAGTACTAAAACAGTTGTGTTATTCTGAAGCTTGCTGCTAGACTCTGTATCCGTGGTCCAGTTGGGCTTTAAATTGTTTCCTGGAAACAAATCAAAATCAACGTAAATAGTCCTTTAAATGCACGGTATGAAATGTATCCATCCTTCTGCTTCATCCTATCATTGAGCAATTATTACAGGGGTTACGATTTGTGATCTTGTGGAGGGTGTTTGCTAATGCCCTCATTGGAGTGACAGCCAAAGAAAGTTATCACAACAGAGCAATAGGGCAAGGCCCATTCGGTTCATCCTATCTCTTTGAAAAAGCTGTCCATTTGACCTGAACTTCGTTCCTCTTTCCTCAGAACCCTGAAATTTTGTTTCCTTTCACATGTAATTAACCAATCCCTTTTCAGAACTTATGGATGAATGTCTTTTCATTTTGTTTTCAAGCAGTGCACTCCAGTTTATGTCAACTCGCTACAGAATACCTTTTCCTTCTGTTCTCATTGGATCTTTTTGCCACTCATCTAAAATCAATGCCCTCTGGGTTACTGTTTTAAAAAAATTCTCAAGGTCAGGTTCGTAGGAGAGTAGTCTGACACAGAACAAACGACCAAGAGGCGAGTCTGCTAGAATATGGGCATTTTATTCCCCGCAGCGTCGCCACAACCAGGTCTCATACAACGGGTCTGGCTTATACTCACTCTACATGTTACCGGAACTGGGAGCCGTCAGTTCTCGTAGAGCGGTTGCCAACAACCCACGCTCGGCGGTTAAACGTAACCCCGGAGCAGACTCACCGAACTGGAGACTTTTCCAGCTGATATACTCTTTTCCAGATATAAACATTCATGTGAACAGCAGAGCAAGGCTAAAAAACACATTCCATTCTGGTTACATACAGATAAGAAGATTCACACGGGGAGGTGTGTAATAAGATTCACACGGGACTAAGCAACACCTCCATTCCGGTTAGATTCACACATGTATTGGGACATAATTTTTAACCGTTTCACCACATTCCACTGCTTGGAATTTTACACCACAGTTACTCACCTTCACACCAATGCTGGGACTTTCTACTTATTTGTTAGGTAAAAACAATGACTGCAGATGCTGGAAACCAGATTCTGATTTAGTGGTGCTGGAAGAGCACAGCAGTTCAGGCAGCATCCGAGGAGCAGTAAAATCGACGTTTTGGGCAAAAGCTCTATTTGTGCTTATCAAAACCCCTTTGTGATTTTGAACGCCTCCATCAAATCTTTTGATGACCTTTTCTGCACTGAAGAACACCATCACTAACTTCCCTAGTCTTGCCGTGAGACAGAAGCCTTTTACTCCCAGTGCAATTTCGGTAAATCTCCAGTATACCAGTTTACAACAGCCTTTTGGAAGTATGGTCATCCATATCAGTCTATAATGCTTCCATCTGGGCCTAGCCAGTGTTTAAAATGTTTACAGACATACTCTCTTGCACCATTTAGTTAATGTTATCTATTTTCATTCTACCAAAATGGATCAGTTTACACTCTGCATCAAATTACATTTGCCTAATGCTTTAGTGTGTCTGTTTGGAGCCTCATTATTCTCTTCACACTTCACAAATAGTTCCAAGTTCAGAGTTGGCTAGAAATTTTAAAACTGGGGGTGGATTATCAATATGTACCTAAAGAGCAGAGGTCTTATAGTAACCTATGGAGAACATATTTACTTCCATTCTGAAAAACAACCATTCATGAGAGTCGCTGCTTTCTGTGCTTTAGCCAATTTTCCATCCTTATAGCCACTGCCCCTTTAATCTCATATGCATCAATTTTACAAAAGGTTCTATTATGTGGTACTTTATTGAATGGCTCAATGACACTGCCGCAATATCCTATCCTCATTCAGCCTCCCCATTGTTTCATCAAAGAGTATAATCATGTTAATCAAACAAACTTTGCCTTTATAAAATCTGCACTGGCTTTCTTTTAGCAATACATATTGTTTTCCAAGTGACAATTAACATTGACTCCAATGAAGGCCTGTGAGGATTCCCACTTCCATTTATCTTCAGTGGCCTCTAATTGCTGGATCTGGTGAACAGTCTCTTGCCACTACTCTCACATCTGCTAGAATGTGGCAAAAATCTCCATTGTTTCGAACCTTGAAAGGTTAGAATAAAGCCATCTGGATTGTGTGACATTTTTGTGTTGAGCACAGCCAACCTTTTAAGTTCCTTCTCTTTATTGATTGTTATTCTGTCCAATTTCTTGATTCCCCCTTTGAAATAGGATTGACATAATCCTCCTCCTTCTCTAAGCCAGTGCCAGGTGCTCATCCATTCTCATGGCCATGATAAGAAAATCACTTTGATGATCCCTAATCAGTTCCACCCTTTCTTTGACTGTCCATTTTGCATTCATAAGTTCATAAGATACAGGAGCAGAATTTGGCCATTCAGTCCATCGTCTGCTCTACCACTCAATCATGGCTGATATACTCCTCACATTGATTTTCCTGCTTTCTCTCCATACCCCTTCAACCCATTACCAATTAAAAATCTGTTTAACTCCTTAAATTTATTCACTGTCCCAGCATCCACCATTAGCAAATTCCACAGATTCACAACCCTTTGGGAGAAGTAGTTTCTCCTCAACTCTGTTTTAAATTTGCTGCCCCTTACATGTTTCAATATGCTTTATATAAGATCTTTAATGTTACCTGTTAATCATAGAATCATTCAGAACACAGGCAGTAGGGTGGCTCAGTGGTTAGCACTGCTACCTCATAGCACCAGGGACTTGGGTTCATTTTCAGCCTTGGGTGACTTGGGTTTCCTCCCACAGTTCAAAACTGTGCAGGTCAGGTGAATTGGCTGTGCTACATTATCCATAGTGTTAGATGCATTAGCCAGAGGGAAATGGGTCTGGGTGGGATACTGTTTGGAGGATCGATGTGGACCAAATAGCCTGTTTCCACACTGTAGGGAATCTAAGATCTAATCTAAACAGTACAAGTCCATTTGGCTGTGAGCTTGTGTTGGTGTTTTGAATGTCCAATCAACTCCTGTGCCTCAAAAATCAATATCCACAATCCTGCAGTTTGAAACCTTTCAAGCCTGAATTGCCTATTGAAAGTTAATGTAGAGTCTGATTTCACCACACCTGGAGACAGAATGTCCCAGATCTCAACAAGACTTACTCCTCTTTCCCTTCTCTTGAAGTATTTTAAATATCTGATATTTATTCACTGACTCATTTGCCAGAGGAAAATATTTGCCCCTATTTGCTCTATTAAAGTCATCCATAATTTGAATCCAGCAAACTTTGTTTTCACTGCCATCTTATGAACTGGCACTCTTGACAAATTGGTAAAAATTACATACCACAAATGCCACAATGTTTACTGTATTATTCCATCCAATTGTTATCGCATTTTTAAGAATTTACTTCCTTCAATTTACATGTACTTGTTGTTCAATTGAATGGCCCCATGAAATATGATTTGTCTTGTATATTTCTTCAAATGTATTTTCCTGTCTCCTTCTCATTCTTTGGTGACCTAAAGTATACATCAAGTAGAATACTAACTCACCTTTTATCTCTAAAATCTCATCAAATCAATTTGTTCTTTGGGCTCTCAAGTACACAATCCCTTTGTAGTACGGCAACAGTGTCTTGGCCTATCATTCATGATTCCTTCCCTACTTCTTCAGGATATGTTCAAGCTCCGAAAATTGAAGCTCACATTGCAACCCTTGATAGTGTTGGATACATATTATTGCCACTTCATTATGACTGTATGTACCTGCTTATGGCCAACCAAACCTACTGATTACATCCCAAACCTTTGCACACATGCATTGTAAAACCATCTTGATCTTTGTCCCATTTCACCCCTGCACAAGTTCTCCATTTTCTGACTAGATCTTAGTCTAGTGCCTCCTTCTTTCTGTGCGCTTTGTATCTCCTCCCTAGCACTTCATCTGGTGCCCGGCACTCCTCTTACTTCTGCCAGGAGGGCTTATGCCCGAAACGTCGATTCTCCTGTTCCCTGGATGCTGTCTGACCTGCTGTGCTTTTCCAGCAACACATTTCCAGCTCTTACTTCTGCCACCCCACTAGCCCGGGTTCATCACCCCTTGAGGATGTTGCTCACAATTCACATGAATCAATTGTAAACTATCTGTCTTGAAGAGGCCTTTGCTACTGCAGGCAATGATCTGTTCCTGTGCTGGAAGTATTCAGTGACCATTCCCAACGATTGAGGAATCTGAAGCTCTTCCTGCATTTTGTTGAGGCGCATATTCATCTGCTCAAGTTGATGCACCCGCAGCTCCCATCAACCACCACCCTCTGTCTTCTTTCAGCTTACCAATTTCTGATCCAAACCACTAAATCACCCTCAATCCCATGCCTCGATATTTTCTGCAATAGCCTACCGTGGAGAACCTTGTCAAATGCTTTCCTGAAATCCATATACTCCACATCAACCACTTTACCCTCATCCACCTGTTTGTGAATCTTCTCAAAGTACTCAATAAGGTTTGTGAGGCACAACCTACCCTTCACAAAACCGTATTGACTATCCCTAATCTCATTATTCCTTTCTAAATGATTATAAATCGTCGGTGTGGACTTGTTGGGCCGAAGGGCCTGTTTCCACACTGTAATCTAATCTAAACCTACCCTTCACAAAACCGTATTGACTATCCCTAATCTCATTATTCCTTTCTAAATGATTATAAATCCTATCTCTTATAATCCTTTCCAAAGCTTTGCCCACAACTGAAGTAAGGTTCACTCGTCTATAATTACCAGGGTTGTCTCTACTCCTCTTCTTGAACAGGGGAACAGCATTTGCTATCATCCAGGCTTCTGGCACTATTCCTGTAGACAAAGATGAAGCCAAAGACTTGGCAATCTCCTCTCTAGCTTCCCAGAGAATCCTAGGATAAGTCCTAGCTAGTCCAAGGGATTTATCTTTTTTCACACTTTCCAGAATTGCTAACACCTCCTCCTTATGAACCTGAATACTGTCTAGGTAAAAACAATGACTGCAGATGCTGGAAACCAGATTCTGGATTAGTGGTGCTGGAAGAGCACAGCAGTTCAGGGAGCATCCAAGGAGCAGCGAAATCAAAGTTTCGGGCAAAAGCCCTTCATCAGGAATAATGGCAGTGAGCCTGAAGTGTGGAGAGATAAGCTAGAGG